>NC_083449.1:836544-964065 GCF_020745735.1 Hemiscyllium ocellatum
CTGCAAACCACATTTCAGGGAGATGTGAATTACCAAAGACTAAAAAAAGGACAAAAACTTTTAGAATCAGAGTTAATAGGATTAGACACAAAGTAGACAGAAACCATTTGGCCAGTTGAGTCTGCTGTGTGCCGCCGAAGAGATTCACACTCCCTCACACTATTTTTCTAACCCCGCATTATTGATCCACCTACAAAAATAAAAATGAGTTCAAAAGCTCAGCAGGTCAGGTAGCATCGGTGGAGAGAAATCAGAGTTAACATTGCAAATCAAAAACTGTTCCAAGAAATGATCTGTTGTCCCCAAATGGTTATTCTGTTTTCCTTCAGCTGCAATTCCTACTTTTGTCTTTGATTTTGTCTTTGATTATACAGTCCATTCAGATTTTGTTTGCCATCTACCTGAAGTGCACATCTTTGGACAGTGAGAAGGAATCGGAGCAGCCAGAGGAAACCCACAAGGAAGAGAGAGAAAAGGAGCGTGCCAATTCCACACAGTCAGTCACATACGTCTGGAATCGAATGCGGGTTTCTGGCCTCTTAGCCCTCCCAAGCTGCAAGCGCCCGTCCACATTGCTAATTGAACCCAATCACTCGCAGTGCTAGGCAGTGGTATTGCCCTGGAGTTCAATGCAAAAAGAAGCCGATGTATCAGTACTGGAAATCAATAATCGATTAACTATCCAAACTCTATTTTTAAAATCACTTGACGGATAGCCTTGTACGTCTTGTCATCAAAAATTCACATCTGAATACTTCTGAAAATCATGAGGATTTCTGCCTCTCCAACCTTTGCATGCACCGAGTTCCAGATTTCAACCACCCGTCATTTCAAAACGTTTGTCTGCGCATTCACTCAAGTCTTTCCTCCTCTGTTCTTAAATCTATTACCCCGTGAACAATCTCTCCATTATAGGGAAACGTTTATTTCAGTCTACGCCATCCGTATCCCTGATTATTTTGTATATCTCAATCATGTCTCCTCTCGATCTCTTCTGCTCTAAGCCTATCCAGACTATCAAATATCTCTTCATAACAGAAACTCTTCTACCCAGACAATATCCCTCCATCATTTCCAGTGCTAATGTGATTGCCGAACTGCACACAATGGTGTAGATGGAGCCGAATGAGCAAGTGAAATAAATTATGTGGAAGTCTTTTCCTCAGTGCTGCCCTGTGCTCTTTTTCTGAGCCTGAAGTTCGAATAATATCTGATCCATGTCATTAAAAGCTGCTACTTGACCATTGATCTCAAAACCACGGTATCGAAATGGATTGACTGGTCTGAAGGTTGCAATGGTATGATTGTGGCACGTTCACCCAGCAACAGTGAGCGCAGCAGCACACACTGAACAGGGTTCAATGTGAAAATGATTGTAAGGGAAATGGCAGGGGGAACTTAGAGGACGTCAGTGATTGTGGGAGGGAGAGAAGTCTCCAAGAATGGGTGAGTCTGAATTCTGTTATTTATCTCACAGAGATGTGTGAGAGAGGGGTTTGATGAAAAAATCATAATGTCAGAGAAAGTTTTCATGTAAAATCAATTAATTCATTTCTGTGGTTCGTTGGCATGTACCACAAGGAGTTAAAAAAAAGAGAGAACATTACATGCCGTAACTCGGATTCAAACGAGGTTACTGCAGCCACAACGCACAACACTGAACATTATACGATCCCTGGGCCATGCAGAGATACGAGTTTGAAAAGAGCAGTAACTACAGTGACATAGGACATGTTAGGAAGAATGCAGAGACACAACAGGACTATTTGGCGAGGAATAATACACATGTGGGAACTCAGAATTGGCTGTATATTCAAATTGGATGTTTCATGAGGCTGAGGAAGTTCCATCGAGTACGGCATGACGACTGAAGGTGATAGATTTTAACAAAACATCAAATTCTCAAGGGATCCTGAAGGATATTGTTGAAATGTATGTTTCAACAGCAATGTGGTTTCACATTTGTTGCCTCACGAGCTTCCAGACACAAGGAAGTATCCATTTCTGCAGTGGATCACATAATCCCAGTTCCCATAATCAATGGTGCAGTTGCAAAGATCAAACTGGAATTTGGGATGGAAATGAGCACATGACGCTACTCTGTCGCACCAGTGGTGCGATCGCTGAGCACATGGTCTTTCCTCGGATGTTACAGAGTGCATGAAATTCCGAGGCTGGGGGTTCTGCTGGTCAAATGCGGGGAGGAAGGGCATATTTGTCTCCAGTTATTAGATTATTAAGGTACAACTGCAACATTAACCCGGACTGCAGATTGGCTTAGTGGAAGCGTGCTGCAGCCTTAAGGGAGAGGTCGAGGTATTGCAAGCATTCAGTGCAATTTTACTTAACAATACACTGTTTTGTTATTTTGACAGTAAGAACTGTTTTTAGACCACATCATCCTCTTGCGCCCAACAAACACTCCAGTACACCGTACCTCAGGTTCATTCCAACACAGCCACCTTTCATATTCTCACTCCCTCTGAGATGACTGGAATTGGCAATGTCATTCTCTGAGATGGAGCAACGTAGGATTGAGATGGTAGTGTAGTGAACAAAGAAGAACAAAGAACACAGAACATTTATAGCCCAAGAACAGGCCCTATGGACCTCCAAGCCTGGGCTGAACCAAATCAACTCTCTAAACCTATCACCCAATTCCTCAGCATCCGTTTCCATCTGCTCCCCACTTACTAACGCATCTATCAAGGCGCACCTTAAATGAAACGACGGTGCCTGCCTCTACTACCACTGCTAGCAACGCGTTCCAGGCACCTACCACCCTCTGTGCAAAATACTTTCTACATCTAACCTCTTTCAACGTTTCACCTCTCAACTTTAATGCATGACCTCTCATTACTGGATCCCTCACCTGGGGAAAAAAACATCTCTATACACTCGGTCTGTACCCTTCAAGATTTTGTAGACCTCAATCAGGACCCCTCAGTCTCGTTTTTGCTACTGAAAACAATCATAAACTGCTTAACCTCTCCTCACAGCAAGAATGAACTCCATCTGCCACTTCTCCGCTCAACTCTCCTGTCTATCTATATTCTTCTTCATTCTTTCAGTGATCGCTATGATTTCTGCTACTCACCAACCTTCGTGACAAATGCAAATGTGATATACTGGGCTAGCAACCCTTGGAGATTGGAAAATGGCAGCTGCTGGTATTTAAATCGATGAATAAAATCTGGAATATTAACCCCGATCAGAGGAACAGAGGCAAAACGTTTTAATTTGCTGAAAACCGTTTCATTCTTGTCCCTTTGAAAGTGGAATTTGCCATCCTTAACGAGACCTGATAACATATGACTCCAGACTTCCAACAGTGCGGATCACCAACAGAATCCCTCTGACTCAGTTCAAGGTGAATTAAGAATGAACAAAAAATAAAGCACAGACCATAGCTGTCGCACTCCTTGGGAGAATAAAGAAGAATTTTAAAAAAGCATGGATGACGGGGAAAATTGGGACTCTGCGTGGACTCAAATTCAAATGATTATCCAAGCTAAATAGACACATGGATACACACACCGCTGAGAAGTCAGGTCCATAGGGCGACTTCAGGAAAGGATTCAATTACCCGCTGAAGTGTAAACCTACGTACCCAGGCCCAATGTGGACAGAGCATTCACCACTCCCATAGATGAGAAGGGATCACTCATAAGGCCAACTGGCAGAGTCACCAGTATGTTTACAAATGACATCAAGGGTCAGATTGTGCTGTTATTGTAGGTGTTCATCACATCCAGCAATGAACCATGTTTGGACGCCTGTTTCCAGTGGAGTTCTACTGTTTCCTGATTCAACGATTCAGACTTAGTTGTAGGATCATGATTTAGAAGTTTGCAGAGGATGCAACATTTGGTCGTGTATTTGACTATGATGAATAATGTCAGGGCCTGCAGAGATGTATCAGTCAGGTGGAAAATAAAAACGTTGAATGGAATTGAATTCGGACAAATAAGTGGCAACGAATTTGGGGAGTTGAAACAATAACAGTGAAGATTCTGAGTGTGAACAGAATAAACAGGAACCAAGAGATCTTGGAGTGGATATTCACAGATCACTGAAGATTTGTGGACAGGGAGCTCAGTTGGTCGACAGTATTTTGGATATTTTCTGTTGTTGTCCTCAGCCTGTGGATGATATTCGATCTTTAGCAACCGCCAATTTAGGAAACAACTAAAAGAATGAGCACAAGTCTGGTCCATGCAATAATCAACATTTTTTTAAAATTGTAAGATAAAGGATGGAAGGCTGAAGTACACCACTTTAACCATCAAGACCGCTTCATCACTCAGTGAATTTACTACTGATACATGTCCAAGTCATGCCGGTCTGTGCCTTGGAGGATAACTTGCAAATGGTAGCGCTTCAGTGCATGTTCAACTTTGTCCTCATAGTCGGTCCAGATTTTGAGCTTTGAATGTTCTGTCAACACAGCCTGGATGACTTACTCCACCGCATCTTGTAGGTGGTGCACTCTACTGCAATTGTGCCTTAGCGGTGAGGGTAATAAACATTCAGGTATTGACCGTGGTACAGTTAAGTGACTGCATTGTCGTGGAGGATGTCCAGTTCCTTGAGTGGTGTTGGAGCTGCACGCAACCAGGCAAATGGAGAGACTTCTGTTACACATCAAATTTGTGCCTTACAAATGATGCAGGCTTCACGGAGACATGAGTTGTGTTAATTATCAAACAAAGTCGACTGACGGACATTTTGTTTGTAGTCAACTTCTTTGTATGGGCCGTCAGGTTCCATTTCTCCTAAATATTAGCTCCGAGGACGATTACACGGAGGACTTCAGTTACAACGAAACCATTGAATGTCAATAGAATAAGATTAGATTCTCATTTGTTAAAGTTATCATTACTGCGTTTGGTCCATGTGTAGACTAATCCGATTCCAATCGCTATCTGATTTCAAGTTCCAGTTCCCGTGCTGCAAGGGACAGCAGAGATTTACGAGGATGTTGTCAACTTTGGATAAAATGGAGCTTCGTGGAATGATTGGTCAGGCTTGGATTATTCTCCTTGAAACAAAATCGTGGGATCTTGACAGGGTAGATATAGGCAGTTGGTTTGGTCTATGCTCTGATGAGCGCACCAGAGGACATAATCTCAGAATGAGATATTGCCCATTTAATTCAGAAATGAAGAGTAATTTCCATGCTCAGAGAATCTGTGGCTTTTTCTTTTTGGCAACCGAAGTAGAGGCGAAGTTGTTGGGTATTTTCAAACTGTGTCAGGTATTTAATCAGAAAGATGATGAAATTTGTCGAGGTAAGTGAGCAGAATGGAGTTGAAGACTATCAGATCAACCATGAGTTCGTTGTACAGTGGGGCAGACTCGATGGGATGAATGGCATGCATCCATTTTGTTAACATTTGGTCTAACGCCAAATTTTATTCATAAGTTGAGAATTGTGAGTGGATGGGATGAAGTGATAGAAAAGGTTTATCAAACAGATCAGGAACGAAGCTCAGAAGCTGATGAAGAAGAAATGTGCTGTGACCCGGGGGCAACAAATGACACTCTGCACGGCACAGGTGGCTGTTTACAGAAGCTGTCATTGCTGAAGAAAATTGGTCGACCCTGTACAGTTAGCAAGTCAGTCATCACGCTGCATGTGAAAGAATGCAAGGTTAGTTTCATTGGAGCAGTTTGTTGCGGTTCCAATTCCGAGTGACTGCTGAAATACTGATCAAATCATTGTGTGGACTGTTCGTTTAAAATAATCATGAGCAATCCCATTGGATAAACTTGTGCTCCCGATCACTTGTTAGTTATTTCTCTTTCTGTCGATGTAAATTCATAGAAAGACAAGATGGAAAGAGGGGCATAAAGAAAAAAATGTGTTCCTTCTAATTACACCAACTTAATTTACAACCGAATAGAACATCTGCTCTCATTTTTTTATTTCAACATTAATGTGGTGTTGATTATTCGTGAATCTCCCGTGCAGTGAGGCGGAAGAACAAAATTCTCGATCCAGTGTATACCAGAGGTGTGAGATGCAATGTAAAAATGCAGCAGTGGTTTGTGGAATTAGCAACCAAAATGTGACTCGCACCAGTGAATGCGGAGCACAGTGGTATAATAATCCATCACCGTAATCTCTCGGTCTCCTCAGCACGTTTTGGAAATGGGTGACATGTGACCTCATCAAGGTAACATTTGGTGAAAGTCATGGTTGAGAAATGTCTTGAGCTAAATTGAATCCAAACCATTGTGTTTCTGCTTCTACCAGAATTACAATAACAGCAAAATCCAAGAAATAGCCATGCTCAGAATGAAACAGTGAACAATAATTCCCCGTCATATTCAAACCCACATTTTGCCTTCACTCATAATTTCTTCAGTGACGTTCTCTCTCACATGAAGAAGTAGCTATGGCGAGTGATATAAATGCGATGTTGTGGATCAATAGCCGTTCTCATATGGCTTAACTGAATTACGTTAAACCACAAGAAAAGCTGTTTTGTTCGTTTCATTTTATTAAGTGAACTGAAAGTCACGTTGTTCATTGTAATAATCGGAGGTGCATTAGATTTATCTCATTGGAACGATTAATGATATATGCAAATTTGTTCCGAATTTATTTCAGCTGAAAGAAAATACTGCCATTTATGCCGATCAACTCCAACAGTTTGTTAAATTGCTGTTTCGATCCCCGCTATAGTGATGTTCAAAACAAAACTGCGGTGTGGGAATGTGCTGAATATTTAAAGTGTCTGTGCTGTCATGATCATGTTCTCCTCCCACGCAGATAATCGCAAGCAGCTCGAATGTTGCTTTGTTTTCCAGGCAAGTTGAGTTTTTACTGGAACCGAATGGAGACTTTTATTTCATCGCAGTTGTGAAACAAAGTCCTGCGGTGACTCGATTCGTCGTTGTTTGGTTTTCTGGCCAATGGGAAAATCGTTCCAAAGAATTTCGATGTCATATGTTTTTGCATTTCTCCCATTTCCTTCATTTCCGTCCAGGAGACACCGGAAGGTAAAGGTAATGTAATCGAGATTGTGATTGGTGAAATTCACTTTTTATTGCCCATTCTTATTATGTTCTTTCTTTCTCTCTTTTCAGCATTGTCTGGGAAATGGTGGTACACTAAGGCTGCAGTATGTTTGAAAGAGTTGTTTGGAGTTGCCCTGTTGATAGTAGTGAGATTACTTTGTGGCTCATGAACTTGGACTGTCTCACATTTAGCATTCATGCTTCGCTGTGTCTGAACATGCATTTGGTTTGCCAGTTTTGTTTGTGTTCCGTGTTAAATGCTTTCTGTTTTGCGATTCACTCAGTACATTACGAATTAATAGGCTTTCTGAAGTAATTTGCAGCTGCAAAAGTCGTCAATTGAGGATCTGGGAAAATTTCACGGAATATTGTCTCTCAGAGCAAAAGTAAGGAAGTCGTTCGTTTCGGCAGTGTTTCATAATCCTACCTTTCCCGTGAGCAGTCGAACAGACTGAATGATTGTGCCACAGACTGCGATGCTAAAAGGTAATGCTTTAAAGCAGGTGTAATAAGCAGCACAACGTTATTGGGTTAAATCGCGGGAACAGATACTTCGGTGTATCACGTCCATGCTCACCACATAGCCAAAATTAAACAAGTCCCATTTCCCAGCATTTGGCCTCAATCCCTCTAAACCCATTCTATCCAGAAACTCATCCGGTTACTTTTGCAATTTTCTGAGCGTAATAGCCTCCGCCGCATTCACTGCTAGCTCATTGCATATACGCACAACCCTCTGTGTGGGAAATGTGCCTCAGGTACTTTGTCAATTTCAGCCAACTCACCTTAAACCTATGCTCTCGAGTTTTCAACTCTTCCCAGCTTGGGTAAAACACGAATGTACTCAGTTTACAACCCTTCCATAAGATCATGTCGCAGCCGTTACTCTGCAGGGAAAGTTGTCCCAGCCGATTCCACCACGCCCTACGCTCCAAACATTAACGACTTGCTTGTCTGTATTTTGTCATCAATTTCACGTGTATTTTTAAAAGTTTTCAAGATGTCAATTCCGCTGGACAACAACGAGCTGTTGGAAACTGAAAGGTAAAACGTAGAATGGCTTCAACTTTCAGTGCTGGACACCACGGAGCCGCGGCAGGGGCGAACGTGGCTTGTTTCTGTGGTGCAGTGGTCATCACATTCGCCTTACCCACGCACGATCCCCAGTTCGAAACGGGGCAGAAACTGCTTTGTTCTTCAATTGCAGCACTTTACATGGACAAAAATGGAGCTTTCTTGCTTGTGTTCCCTTCTGCAAACCTGCCTTCGAACTTGTTTTAACAAATCTGCTCTCGTAGTAAAATGTAATGTAACACAAGATCCATTTAATTACTGCGCAAAGCATTGTAAAGTTTTTCTCCAACCTGGGTCTGATCATAAGTCATTCTGTTTGAGAGTGTAGTTACCGCGTTCTGATCCTTGCAGTACCGCATTTGCATTCCTTGCTCAGGCGACCGGTTCAAAGACAGGGAAGAAGCTGATGCGCTGGTGTCACAATACACCACGGATTCCTGAACTAGTCTGTCTGTCAAATGTACCCCAAAGTCGTCTCTGAAAGATCTCATTTGGAAGCTTCTGACGTTATACAATGTGCGAGAATTGGCACCACAGATCCTGAATCATGGTTTGAATCAGTTCGCACGTTAGTGGCTCATTCAATCAGCAACAGCAATGAAAGAAATTATACTCTCCGAGGATCCTCTGCACCTGTGCTTTCATAGCACCGCTAGAATTAAGGTGAGACCCGAGATCTAAGCCATGTTGGAACTGAAACGGCGGAAACGACAGAGAGGATGCAGAATGACATCGCACTCATTTGGTTTTCTTTGAATCAATGACGAGCAGGAAACTGTAAACGGGCAGGGCGAGTGGGAAAGTGAGGCAGTTGCAACTCTGGTGAAACTCCTTCTTTGTGAGTCACTCAGCAACAAGAGAGGTGAAGGTGACTCAGGCGTGAGAGCTCTTCACATCGAGAACAAAAGGCACTCAAGGGCAGTTAGCACCACTTCCGGAGTGGGGGTGGGGTGAGTTGCTATCAGAACCTTTTGACTTCTGTACCTCCGGTTTTAGGGTGGAGAACGTTCTTTGGGACTATTATTCTGAGAAACAGACACAGTGACTGAAACTATGCTGCACGGTATGATGTGGAACACGGCCTGCTCAGCTTTGTGCATTTTCCCTGTAGTCCCGTGCGTTTCATGTTCCGTGTAAATGTGAAAGTTGTCCTGTTTCGAGCAATGGGTGAAATCATTTAGCAAAGCAAGAATCGAAATTGCAGTAAATCAAGCAGCTCATGGTTACTTGAACAATCCTTAACCTAACATATACTCACGCACTCACAGATACATTTGTAGCTGAAAGAGTCTGAGAAGATACACTCAAGTTACCATTGATTTATTTTTTTGTGTGGATTGATGGGCTATCATTATCTGTTGCGAAATTGATATTGTAGCCGGGCACATGCCAGTAGCTGTGCGAGTCGGAGAGGGATCATGGAACCCTTTTCATGTGACTTTGCATCTGTTGGTTTGAATCCCGCCACTGCCATTTATGCCGATCAACTCCAACAGCTTGTTAAAATGCTGTTTCGATCCCCGCTATATTGATGTTCAAAACAAAACTGCGGTGTGGGAATGTGCTGAATATTTAAAGTGTCTGTGCTGTCATGATCATGTTCTCCTCCCGCGCAGAAAATCGCAAGCAGCTCGAATGTTGCTTTGTTTTCCAGGCAAGTTGAGTTTCTACTGGGACGGAATAAAGACAGTTAATTCACCGCTGTTGTGAAACAAAGTCCTGCGGAGACTCGACTCGTCGTTGTTTGGTTTTCTGGCCAATGGGAAAATCGTTCCTAAGAATTTCGATGTCATATGTTATTTCATTTCTCCCATTTCCTTCATTTCCGTCCTGGAGACATCGGAAGGTAAAGGTAATCTAATCGAGACTGTGATTGGTAAAATTCACTTTTTGTGGCCCATTCTTATTATGTTCTTTCTTTCTCTCTTTTCAGCATTGTCTGGGAAGTGGTGGTGCACGAAGGCTGCAGTATGTTTGAAAGTGTAGTTTGGAATTGCCCTGTTGTTAGTTGTGAGATTACGTTATGCCTCATGCCCTCGGACTCTCTCACATTTAGCATTCATGCTTCGCTGTGTCTGAACATGCATTTGGTTTGCCAGTTTAGTTTGTGTTCCTTGTTAAATGCTTTCTATTTTGCGATTCGCTCAGTACATTACGAATTAACAGGCTTTCTGAAGTAATTTCCAGCTGCCAAAATCATCAATAGAGGATCTGGAAAATTTTCACGGAATATTGCCAGTCGGAGCAAAAGTAAGAAAGTCGTTCGCTTCGGCAGTGTTTCACAATCCTACCTTTCCCGTGAGCAGTCGAACAGACTGAATGATTGTGCCACAGACTGCGATGTTAAAAAGTTATCCTTTAAAGCAGGTGTAATAAGGAACACAACGTTATTGGGTTACACCGCGTGGGAACGGATACTACAGTGTATCACGTCCATGCTCTCCACATCGCCAAAATTAAACATGTCCCATTCCCCAGCATTTGACCTCAATCCCTCTAAACCCATTCTATCCAGAAACTCATCCCGTTACCTTTGCAATTTTCTGAGCGTAACAGCCTCGTCCACATTGGCGGGTAGCTTATTCCATACACGCACAACCTTCTGTGTGGGAAATGTGCCTCAGGTACTTTGTCAATTTCAGCCAAATCACCTTAAACCAATGCTCTCGAGTTTTCAACTCTCCCCAGCTTGGGTAAAACACGAATGTACTCAGTTTCCAACCCTTCCATAAATCATGTCGCAGCCGTTACACTGCAGGGAAAGTTGTCCCAGCCTATTCCACCTCGCCCAACGGTCCAAGCATTAACGACATCCTTGTCTTTATTTTGTCATCAATTTCTCGTGTCTGTTTTAAAAGTTTTCAAGATGTCAATTCCGCTGGACAACAACGAGCTGTTGGAAACTGAAAGATAAAACGTAGAATAGCTTCAACTTTCAGTGCTGGACACCACTGAGCCACTGCACGGCGGCCGCAGCTTGTTTCTGTAGTGTTGTGGTCATTGCATTTGCCTTACACGCGAAAAGTCCCCAGTTCGAGACTGGGCCGAAACTCCTTTGTTCTTCAATTGCAGCAGTTTACATGGACAAAAATGGAGCTTTCTTGCTTGCCTCTCCTTCTGCAAACCTGCCTTCGAATTTGCTTTAACAAATCTGCTCTCGTAATATAATGTAATGTAATGCAATTCCATTTAATTACTGCGCAAAACATTGTAAAGTTTTTCTCCAAACTTGGTCTGATCATAAGTCATTCTGTTTGAGAGTATAGTTACCGCGTTCTGATCCTTGCAGTACCGCATTTGCATTCCTTGCTCAGGCGGCCCGGTTCAAAGACAGGGAAGAAGCTGATGCGCTGGTGTCACAGTGCACCACGGATTCCTGAACTAGTCTGTGTGTCAAATGTACCCCAAAGTCGTATCTGAAAGACCTCATTTGGCAGCTGTCTGTCGTTATTCAAAGTGCGAGAATTGGTACCAGAGATGCTGAATCATGTTTTGGAGCAGTTCGCACGTTAGTGGCTCATTCAATCAGCATCAGGAATGAAACAAACTATACTCTCAGAGGAACGTCTGGACCTGTGCTTTCATAGCATCTCAAGTATTAAGGTGCGCCCCGAGATCTAAGCCATGTTGGAACTGAAACGGAGGAAACGACAGAGAGGCTGCAGAATGACATTGCACTCATTTGGTTTTCTTTAAATCATTGATGAGCAGGCAAATGTAAAAGGGGAGGACGAGTGGGAAAGTGAGGCAGTTGCAGCTCTGGTGAAACTCCTTCTTTGTCATTCACTCAGCAACAAGAGACGTGAAGGTGAATCAGGCGGGAGAGCTCTTCACATCGAGAACAAAAAGCACTCAAGGGCAGTTAGCACCCCTTCCGGAGTGGGGTTGGGGTGAGGTGCTAACAGAACCTTTTGACTTCTGTACCTCCGGTTTTAGGGTGGAGAACATTCTTTGGGACTATTATTCTGAGAAACAGACACAGTGACTGAAACTATGCTGCACGGTATGATGTGGAACACGGCCTGCTCAGCTTTGTGCATTTTCCCTGTAGTCCCGTGCGTTTCATGTTCCGTGTAAACGTGACAGTTATCCTGTTTCGAGCAATGGGTGAAATCATTTAGCAAAGCAAGATTCGAAATTGCAGTAAAATCAAGCAGCTCATGGTTATTTGAACAATCCTTAACCTAACATATACTCACGCACTCACAGATACATTTGTAGCTGAAAGAGTCTGAGAAGATACACTCAAGTTACCATTGATTTATTTTTTTGTGTGGATTGATGGGCTATCATTATCTGTTGCGAAATTGATATTGTAGCCGAGCACATGCCAGTAGCTGTGCGAGTCGGAGAGGGATCATGGAACCCTTTTCATGTGACTTTGCATCTGTTGGTTTGAATCCCGCCACTGCCATTTATGCCGATCAACTCCAACAGCTTGTTAAATTGCTGCTTCGATCCCCGCTATATTGATATTCAAAACAAAACTGCGGTGTGGGAATGTGCTGAATATTTAAAGTGTCTGTCCTGTCATGATCATGTTCTCCTCCCGCGCAGATAATCGCAAGCAGCTCGAATGTTGTTTTGTTTTCCAGGCAAGTTGAGTTTTTACTGGAACCGAATGGAGACTTTTATTTCATCGCTGTTTTGAAACAATGTCCTGCGGTGTCTCGATTCGTCATTATTTGGTTTTCTGGCCAATGGGAAAATCGTTCCCAAGAATTTCGATGTCATATGTTATTGCATTTCTCCCATTTCCTTCATTTCCGTCCTGGAGACATCGGAAGGTAAAGGTAATCTAATCGAGACTGTGGTTTGTGAAATACACTTTTTATTGCCCATTCTTATTATGTTCTTTCTTTCCCTCTTTTCAGCATTTTCTGAGAAGTGGTTGTGCACTAAGGCTGCAATATGTTGGAAAGAGTAGTTTGGAATTGCCCTGTTGTTAGTTGTGAGATTACTTTATGGCTCATGATCTCGGACTGTTTCACATTTAGAATTCATGCTTCGCAGTGTCTGGAAATGCATTTGGTTTGCCAGTTTTGTTTGTGTTCCGTGTTAAATGCTTTCTGTTTTGTGATTCGCTCAGTACTTTACGAATTGACAGACTTTCTGAAGTAATTTGCAGCTGCAAAAATCCTCAATTGATGATCTGGGAAAATTTCACGGAATATTGCCAGTCAGAGCAAATGTAAGGAATTCGTTCGTTTCGGCAGTGTTGCACAATCCTACCTTTCCCGTGAGCAGTCGAACAGACTGAATGATTGTGCCACAGACTGTGATGCTACAAAGTGATCTTTCAAAGCAGGTGTAATAAGGAACACAACGTTATTGGGGTACACCGCGTGGGAACAGATACTTGATTGTATCACGTCCATGCTCTTCATATCGCCAAAATTAAACATGTCCCTTTCCCAGCATTTGACCTCAATCCGTCAAAACCCATTCTATCCAGAAACTCATCCCGTTACCTTTGCAATTTTCTGAGCGTAATAGCCTCGTCCACATTCGCGGGTAGCTCATTCCACACACGCACAACCTTCTGTGTGGGAAATGTGCCTCATGTACTTTGTCAATTTCAGCCAAATCACCTTAAACCTATGCTCTCGAGTTTTCAACTCTCCCCAGCTTGGGTAAAACACGAATGTACTCAGTTTCCAATCCTTCCATAAGATCATGTCGCAGCCTTTACGCTGCAGGGAAAGTTGTCCCAGCCTATTCCACCACGCCCTACGCTCCAAACATTAACGACATCCTTGTCTGTATTTTGTCATCAATTTCACGTGTCTTTTTTTTAAAGTTTTCAAGATGTCAATTACGCTGGACAACAACGAGCTGTTGGAAACTGAAAGATAAAACGTAGAATGGCTTCAACTTTCAGTGCTGGACACCACGGAGCCGCGGCACGGGCGGCCGTGGCTTGTTTTTGTAACATCGTGGTCATCACATTCGCCTAACACGCGAAAGGTCCCCAGTTCGAAACTGGGCAAAAACTGCTTTGTTCTTCAATTGCAGCACTTTACATGGACAAAAATGGAGCTTTCTTGCTTGCTTTCCCATCTGCAAAGCTGCCTTCGAATTTGCTTTAACAAATCTGCTCCTGTAGTGAAATGTAATGAATGCAATTCCATTTAATTACTGCGCAAAGCATTGTAAAGTTTTTCTCCAACCTGGGTCTGATCATAAGTCATTTTGTTTGAGAGTATAGTTACCACGTTCTGATCCTAACATAAAAAGCAGTGCCGCATTTGCTTTCCTTGCACAGACTCGACCATTCCCAATGCGAAGATAGGCGGAAGTGAGGGCTGCAGGTGCTAAAGCTCAGAGTCGAAAGTGTAGTGCTAGAAAAGCACGGCAGGTCAGACAGCATCTGAAGAGCTGGAGAAGCAATGTTTCTGGCACTAACTATTGCCATTCCATTACTACCTGATGCGTGGAGGAAGAATGACTCATATTCCGCCTCCAGACCATGCAACCACACGGGATAAATGTGTACTTGAACAGCTTCCTCATTTCACTTCATTCTATGTTATACCAGTCGCAATCTTCCAACTAGGCACTGCTCTCTTGACCCGTCGATGAAACAATCCTCTGAACTATCACCTTCTTCCTCACCTTCATCCACCTGTCGCTTTCCCAGATACTTTACCACCAACAGAATTACCCTCTCACTTATATCTCAACCCCGACCGACAAGCCTCATTCCTGATGAAGGGCTCATGCCTGGAACGTCGATTCTCCTGCTCCACGGATGCTGCCTGACATGCTGGGCTTTTGAAGCACTATACTGTCGCCACTGCAAAGATAGATGAGCTCGGCTGGGGTTCTTTATCTGACATTGGGAAAAGCTGGGATAGGAACTGATTAACGTGCACAGAGAAAGGATAGATTTTTTGTGATAGAAATAAACTTCTTACGGGAAGGGATAATAATCAGGGATTTAGCAAGAGAAATGATATTCAGAGAAGTTTTAGGAAGAATGCTTACAACCTCAGAGTGTTGTATGTCTGGAACGCACTGTTTGAACGTGTGGTAAAGCTAAGAGTCAACAGAACATTTCCGGAGTATTTAGCCGAACACTTGAGGAGCTAGCCCTTAATGACGAGGTGCTGGAAAGTGGGGCAAGGACAAACAAATGTTCGATGAAAGACTTGAAACCGTATTTTTGGGTGTTGTAAAATGGAGGCTAGCGCAGCTCTGTGGCGAAGTGAAAGATGCTTTAGACTTCCACTGTGTTTTTAAGATTGTGATTCAAATTTTGTTTGTTTGAGTCCCGTCATATTCGGAGTTTAGAACATAGAACATAGAACAATACAGTACAAAATAGGCCCTTCGCCCCTCGATGTTGCGCCGACCTGTGAACTATTCTCGCTTTGTCTCCCTACATTATCCCAAAATCATCCATGTGCTTATCAATTTCTTTCACATTTCAGCTGAATCAATGATTGTTCTACTGATTCATCGTCAATTCCAGTCATCTGGAGTTCTCGTCCCTGCTGCTGACCAGAGGAGATTCCTCACCTTCTTGGTGGTGAGCTTTGAGGGAATCGTATCATTTGAAACATGATCAGACCAGAATCGGCTGCTCATTCACAAAACCCACTGCAGAAGCTCACTGTCTCTAAACACATTTCCCACCCACATTTTCACGGAGTTTGTCGGTTTATACAGCATATTTTTCCCATTGGGTGACACGTTGATGTGGATGGGTTGGGGAAAGATATTGATGTGTTTGGTCAGCCATAAATATATCAAATGACAGGGCAGCGCCGGCGGTTGAAATTATCTCCCCTTGTTTCCCTCTCTGTCTCTGCTGTTTCTGACAGAGGAAATTAAACAATAACATGATGAGGACACTGTGAATATCAAGGACCTCCCCTTTATTCCATTGCTCTCACAGCTGGAATACACAACTCCTGTTGCAGCTTAAGATCAGACAGTGGAGGATTCTCCCAGGCACTCTGTCTGACTGCATGCTCCTTCACGCAGGTTTCCAACTGGGCACATGGAGCAAACGGCCGTGTGGATGTTGGGGATTCAGGG
This sequence comes from Hemiscyllium ocellatum, assembly GCF_020745735.1. Taxonomy (NCBI): domain Eukaryota; kingdom Metazoa; phylum Chordata; class Chondrichthyes; order Orectolobiformes; family Hemiscylliidae; genus Hemiscyllium; species Hemiscyllium ocellatum. The sequence goes on from NC_083449.1 coordinate 852,688, forward strand.
GCAGATTTCCCCTTTGCTGGGCTAGAGTTGTTGCCACGTTAATAAACATGAATTTAAGGGATTCTGTATCTTATTATCCATTCTTATCATTTTACAATTTAAACTGAAACTCAATTTACTCTTGTTTAACATTCTTATATCTTTAGTATTCATGAAAACTGTGCAACGTCCTCGGATGTAGGACTGGTGAAGATTGATGATGGGTGCAGTATGTTTCATGTTGTCTGTATGAACTTTCAGATGAAAGTTAGTGGAGTGTCTTTGAATCAAATTCTGTGCCGAATTGAAGCCGACCGAATAAAAAGCCCTGTGACAGTGATAATGTAACATTGTCTGTAAACAGGACAGTGACCCACGGAAATGCAGCTTTCAATCAAGTCTAATTTGCGCGACATTTTTCTGTGTCCCTTTCCTGAACCTGGTGCTCCAATAGTCACAGGTCATTTCCTCCTCCTCTGCCTTAACTTTAATTTCAGAATTACAACAAAAGTAGAACAGGTTGGTCGAAAGTCCCAGAGGTACGAAGAGCGCACGTTACTGGTGGCACTCTGCTGCTCCTGTGCAGCAATTCATCATCACGTAACAGCGTGTGAAATACTGCAGCTGTAAATTCAATTATTATCTGAAGCTGCTTTTCCTGATGTTGATCAGGGATCATTGGAGCACCAAACTGAAGTGCATTTGAAACATAACGTCGAATAAAGCAGCATTTATTGTAAACCTTCAGCTTCTGATTTGTGGGACTGTTCTGTACTTGGAAAATGTGTCAACTATCAGCCGGAAAGCTGTCCATATTCCCCTGGCGATTGTCTATCTGTGGGTCGAGAAACAGGGAACGTTTTAGCATGATGACATTTTTCTATTCTATGACCCTCCACTGTATTCCATTCTTGGAAAGTCTGTTAAACTCCTTTCACATTATCCCATTTGCTGCAAACTCACACAGTTCATTAAACTGCTCGAAATGAATTAGGTTTATCTCTTTGGGTAGATTGAATGTTGTCAGTGAATCTGGTAAAGTCATAACAAATAACTTTGTTGTTGTGCAGAACAGAAGTTCAAACAGGAATAAGGAGGAGTCTTTTTGTTGTGTTTTTCGTGGGGAGATCAGTGAATATTAAATGGACTCAGTTCCCTTCCTGGTCATTGTAACCAAATGTTCAAGGCAACAGATGGCAATAATGATGATGCTTGACATCAACAGGGCCATTCCTACTCACTAGAGTCACCATTGTATTACAGATCTGGTGAGTGGGTGAGATTATGATCCTTATGGAAACCTGAAACAGTGCGACAATTAATCTCACAATGTTAGTCTCACTCTATATCATAAACCAGTTAGCCAATGGAGTGAGCTAACTGGCTTCCGTTTACTGCAAAGCTATAACAAACAGATCAGTATATTAACATTTTGTAGTAGTTCACATAGAATCAACCGTGAAACGTTCAACACCACCAGCTCTTCTTATACTAAACTTCTTCATTTGCAGATGTTATACAATTTCTTTCCAATGAACGCTAAAGAATTCGTGAGTGTGCCACTTTTCCATCCCCATCCAGGCAGCCCAGAATCCCTGTCCCTGTTAAATTCGCTTCTTGTGTGCCTGCATGTGTTTTTTCAAATATTCTGGAATCAGCTTCTAATTTGTTTTCTTTGGGAAAAATCATCTCCGATTTCAATAACAATAAGTACATGCTGTAAACTTCTTTGTCGTCCCTCGCCGGTTTTGAAGCTATAACCTTTAGTTGTACACTCACCTCAGCGATAGAATTTCCTCCTATTTACACTTATCAACCTCACATAAGCTGAAAAACCTCCATTCAGACAAAAGTGTGTTATTCCTGATTTGTTCCGCTTATTCTACATCTATTCCACCATCTCATTAAACTCCTTAATTTCTTTTCTCTTTGCTTTATCTCCCAGTATATCTCATTTCCGTCGTCTCGAACGATTTTGCAATAAGGGAACTCTCACCATATCCTTCCTAATCACATTCCAACCTCAACCCCAGTGTGTATTTCATCATGTCGTTATATCCCAGTAAGTTTCGTTCTGAGAAATGATGTTAGATCTAATTCAACTCGTGAAAACTTACCACTATGCTTTGCACTCTCATTGCCGGTACAGGAATTATGTGGGCTATTTCACTTACAGCTGAATCGGTTGGCTGCAGCAACATTGGGTCAATTCGCATTTACATATGCGAAAGTTGCGCTCATTTTAGTTTGTTCTCAACGTATGCTGAAGTAACGCAGTGAGGAATCAATTAATATTATAAGGCATACATAAGGGGACGTCTTAAATGTGAGGTTATGAGATCAGGGTAGTTTTGATTAACATAGACCAGAGATTGTTCAAATGTCAGGCTCATGAGATTCACAGAGGGCGATGTTGAGCGAAATAGACTGTCTTGGCAAATACCAGTGTTATGAAGTTGTGGGTGTAATATACCTTAAAGGGTGCTGAAATGGCTGGCGAGCACAAGAAGTCCAGAACAAAGTAACAACATAACATTTGGTCGAAATAACTAACAGCTTTGTTACATTGATAAAAAAAAAAATTCGAATTGCCTAATCAGTTTAAATTATGCCCCAATCACGTTTGAATATGGTATTTTAACAATGTTAAAATCAGTGAAACGAGCCGATGATGTATGGAACAAATATCAGACATGTTGAACAGTAATCCAGAGCGACAAAGAACAGCAAACAGTGCAGCTAAAAGTCCAACAGATGTCGGATGCTAGTAAGATCTCCGAGAGGTGACTATCTGGAGAAAGAGATTGCATAGAAAAAAGCACCGACACCGACCTGCAGAGAAAATCTACAGAGGAAGATACGAGAAGATTCGACAACCGGCTGGTTTTCAAATTTGAATATTTTTTGTAAATATTAATGGGTTCAGGGATAGGGAAGGCTTTTCAGACCAGTAGTGTAGAGCAGAAGGTTAAAGACATGTTTAGAGAAAGGACATGTAAGTAGTTGTAAGTTAATTATTCTCTGTATAATATAAAAAAGTAATAAAGTTGTTATTTTTAACTTTAAATACTACTTTTTTGCTATAGTTCTTTGCCTCTTGAATTTTAACAGAATACAGCACGGGATGCATCCTTTCTGTTTTGTTTGTTTACATTAGCAGAGGAGTTTACTCCGTTATGTAATACCAGTTTCTGTGGTTGCTGTGTTGTTTCGCTCATTTGTGCATTTTGCCTCATTAACGATTTTGAAGTTATCCCCTCAACGCAAAAGTTCCGTGCTTTTGCACCATTGTACAAAAGGTGCAGTGTGTCTAAGCAACAGGGCGCCTCACAATAACATCCGACGCTGATTCAATCTATCTATCCTGGTATTGATCAATGGAAGCAGCGCTGCGCACTCTCCTCGAGTTTGGAAAACAATTCCCTCAAAGATAATGCAACATCCCCGCATTCAAGGGGATTTCATTCCATCGCCTTCAATTCCTCACAGAATCCGATTCAACAAGTTTTGTCCCTAAGTCATTTATTTGTTTGTGTTTAAATCATGTGAGCAAAGGGTCACAATTGGAGAGTGCTGGTCTCATAAAGCAGTGGTCAGACCATACTCTGTGCACTGTACTCTGCTGTTCATCATTTCACTAACAGCAGGTAGATGCATCTATGCTCTGCAAAATTTTCACGCCTGTTTTAAGAAGCAAGATAAACAGTTCCTTGCTCCTACTTTTGTTGTCACACAGACCAAGATTGTAAATGATGGAAACATGCACTAATCGAGACAGTCTGCTCTCCCAAATCCCTTTTCTCTCCAGCAGGTGGTAAGATTCTGGTCTGAATCGCTTTCTTCTGTTCCCTGTCACTCTGGGATGTTGCGAGCTGTGTAACCTCTTCTCTGAGTTGGGGGCAACGTGGTAACGTTTGTACTCATCAGGTGCAGTGTGCCTGAGCGACAGGGCTCTCTTCAGTAACATTGCATGCTGATTCAGATAGCAGAGCCTTGGCTGTGAATTCGATAAGTACACAGACACTGTTACCGATCTCTTTCCCAGCATTTCTGCACTCTTCTGTCTTTCTCAGATGGAATTATTTGGACAAGGTTCCCAAAAGAATATGAGTTCCTGTGCATGCAAGATCTCCCTTTTGCACAGCTTTCCAGAATTTCCATAACTCCAAATCCCACTGGCCCCCTCCCCCGCTGCAGAAGCCCGTGTTTGATAGGGAGCTGAAGAGCGCATTCACCTTGCTCTTCCACAACACCGATTTCCAATAGAAGATGTGTTCATCCAGCTGCCAGCGGGGCTAGCGCAGCCTCCTGGGAAACGGGAATCAGAACTGCAAGGAGCTATTATGAAAACTCAGTGCTATGTTGACTCTAAAACAAAGAGACTCACCTGATTTTAGATCACGCTTAAGGCGGGGTTTCTGGCTCGTTGGTTTTGGGTGTGATATTGCGTCGGGTGGGTGATGTATGTGCGAGAAGTTACATTTGCGCCCTGGAGTTTTGCATCCAGTCCCATTTTTGACTCAGAAAGTATGATTTCGATGAGATCGAGGTCAGATCAAGACACCGAATCTTCAGGGCAGACACCAGCAGCTTCTTGTATGCCGTTACTAGACTGAGTAATGTAATATCCAACTTCAACTGATGCTGATCCTGTTAATGTGGATCTTGCCGAGTGCACGTCCTGTACGGAGTAACCTGAATGCCTTGTTTGTCTCACGCTGTGTTCTGCATGTCCTTGATTACTATAATCTGCATTTACCAATTGCAAAGGTTTTCACTGCACTCAGGTAAATGTGACAATCAACCAATCAAATAAAATCACTCAATCGAATGCCACATTTCCTTATTGTTTGGTGCCAGCACAGCGAAGGTGGGCTGTATGGCCTCAATTTGCACAATTGCGTGATTCTGAGTGAAACCACAGTTAAACCGACAGAATGTGGGAAGTTACTCACAGGTGATATTGATTAACCTGGACACATATGCGCCACAGTGTATCACATAATAATAGTGAAGACCTTCTTGAAATCATCCTCTGAGGCACATGCCACAAGCCAGATTAAAAGCTGAAGACCGACGGAAACTGCTGTAGTCAGCTCTAACAGAGCGATCCAGTGGGAGCTTCCTGGGATCATAACCCAGAAATTAATGGATTGAAAACATCCTCTGCTCGCTGACAATTCTAGGTTTCAGTGTGTGCCCTGGCTAGCCAGTGTTCCTCTAAAACATAGCTCCATTCAACGTATTGCATGTTGTTTCAATTTTCACTTCCTTCTCTCAATGTGTCTGAAATTAATACCACGTACTGATACACCAGCCAAATTTAAACAGGTGAGGAAACACACTTGTGAATGTCTGGAAGCTCTTTTCCTGTTCTCTATCTGTCTTCTCCGATTTGATTCGCAAAATTACTTGCCAGATCTGTGAACAAACTGGTGTAAGTAAGATATATCAGTTGCAGAGAGCTCTATGAGCATGACGACCTGCATTTATTCCCCACGCTGTTTCACACAGTAGTGTCCTCCCTGTGAAATGACAAGCCATGAATGACAATTGGATCATCTTGTTGGAGGCAGCAATACAACACAGACACAGTTCCGCATTATGAGGACATGCATTACCAATTATGAATAACCACAGAGTTATACAGGTGAGATAGAGTCGCAGTTAACACGATGGGCTGAACGGCTTCTGCCGGCGCGTGAGTGACGCCACACATTGATGCTGTCCCTCCTCCTGTCACTGGGACAGAGTAACTGAGGGTGAAACAATGTCTCATCTTTAACCCTCCTTCCACGTTAGATTATCTGCAGCCCCGCAGCTCAAGGCTGTGGGAATGGCTCTCAGTGAGTGAGGGTTTTAGTCGGAGTCTCTTCATCTCGGACAGTTGGGTCTCAGATGCTAACTGCTGCCTGATTTCAGCAAAGAAACAGATGTCCCTATAGAAAAGCTTTCCTGCAGGATTGTTGTGTGAAGATGGATTCTGAACACCAAAGAGGCTGCACAAAAATGCCCTCACATGATTTTACGTGAGGGAAGAGTATTCGGAGTACATTTCTCTATTTCCCACTATCTCAATATCTTTGTCGCTATCTCAGATAAATGATATTGGGAGGAAGTTCCCAAACAAACTTGCTCATTTCCAGCACTTGAGAGACCTGTTTGTGCCGATGAGAGAGAGCTTTAGAGCGTATTCGCGCTTGCTCCCCCTCACACAGCCTGCAGGTGGATGGAAATAGACGAATAATCTGCCGATGGACACTGCTCAGTCCAAGTGGAAGGGATAAAGAACACCGTCCATCGAACAAGGAGATGGAATGAGTAGGTGCTATTCTTAAAACTCTCTTGCTGCTTCGAAATCCGAGAGCAAAGTCGGATGTAGTTGGATCTGAGTGACTCTCAGCTGGTTTAGTGTCGGAAATGCAGGAGTGTTTGGGGGTATGATCTTCGCTTCATAGCTTGTGTTAATACTGGCATGTGAGAATTCTTCAAGTCGCCTTCGAGACTTGGTTGTTTGATTTCACTTCTGCCCTCGCAACTGTTAGATTAAAAAAAGTGCAAATTATGAAGTTGCACCTCTTGAAATAACTTTGTATTTTGGGGTCAGATGTTTCATTGTAGTGGGCATGACAAGTACCATACGTGGTGAAAGCGAAACAAATATTTCAGGATGTTCACACACACTCTGAATAAATCCACCATCTGGATGTTCGCACAGTTCTGAATGTTGATCTTTCGGAATTGGGAACGTGAAATGATTAGAAACAGCGCTGAACAGGTTGATGGGAATGGTGTGGTGTATGAGGATTAGCAACAATAAACGTCACTTGTAAAGTTGAGACAGGTCTTGGAGAGCAGAAGGCCGCAATCTGGCTTTATTGACCCTTTCCAAGTCATGAGTGGTTTAGACATAGGAGAAAAGGGAAGGAAAAATGCTCCCTGCGCCTGAATGGACCGAAAACGATTCGGTAGTTTTAAAATCATTAGTAAAGGAAGAAAAATGTACATGAGGAGAAACGTTTTCACGTAGGGAGTAGTTAGGGTCTGTAAACCACTGTCTGACATTGACAAAGACACAGTTTCAATCAAGTTATTTAAAAAATAATTCGATGTTTATGTTGAAAGTAAAAGTGTGCAGATTGACAGGGAGAAGGCAAGAGAATGATAGCACATTTATCTCTGTGGGGAGCCAGCACTGCTACGGTCGTTTGTGACACATTTGTGATTCTGAGTGGAATCATAATTCGATCAACAGAATGCAGGGAGTTAGATAATAGTGATATTGGCAAAGCCAGGACACATCTGCACAACAGAATATTACCGAGCAGGTACATGCCACAGGGAGGATGTCGCTGTCTGATAATCCTGCAGGGTGTCCTGCCATCAGACACATTGCACTTCACTATTCAGATTATACCAGAGTGAGAGCCAGAGAAGGCAAATTGGTTAATTGTACGTTTTTTCAGCACGGGAGTTACGAACAATGAGGGAAAGTGGAAATACTGGTGAGTTGTTCACATTTAAAGTGTTTACGGGAAACAGGGAGCTGAGGAAGACACAAGCTAAAGCTATTGAAATCTGACTACAACAGCAGCAAATACAGCGCAGAGGAGATCTTTGAAATCTTGAATTCTGGTAGATGAGCCTAGCGTGCTTTCACATCGCCACACTGTTACAAAAGGTAATGTGTCCTTGTCTCTTGGCCTTGTGTTGTGGCAAGGCAAATATTGCCGTTACACTGCAGGAAATTCCATTTTCCAACGAGAGGGTAGTCAGCATTTAACAAAGGATATATTGCGAAAACTTTCACATAAACTGTTGCAGTCCATCTTAGTGTCTTGCTTTGTTTCCTTCCCACTTCACCTGTCATTGTGCCTGCACTGAAGGTGTTTTGATTCTTCTGCATGCCTTTTACATTCTGAGTGGCATGATGAAGCTGTACTGCCCCATGATTCTGATGCATTTTCCACTTCAATTCAGCTTACCCTAACTTCGCTATCTGATACCATTCCCCTTGCTTTGGTTTTAAGTGCTCGTCTTAGACCCAACCTGTCCTCCTCCAAAATAAATACGAAACTCAGCCACGCTGTTATCACTGCAAACCAGCGACGCCTTCATTCTGAGGTCAATCATGACTGCTGTCTCATTTCACATTATCAGCTACCGTGCTCTCTGGTTGCTTCTAGAAATCACTATTATTATAAACTGCTGCAACATCCGCCAATATGAAATAAAACCAGAAATATTCAGGGAAATTTATCATCCACAAACAAACGACAATAAGGAAAGTAACTTTTGGGACAAACATTAATGCAATCAGATTGCAAAATCTTAGTCTGAAAATCTTGATGCAATTGTTTTGCTTTTAATGAGCACACACATTGAGTTCAGTGCAGAACAGATCCCCAACTCGGAGAAGGGAATCCTTGGCTTTGAAGATGCGTTGAAAATGTTCACTGGATTCATCCTAGTAATGGGAGGACTATCCTCTGGGAGCATATGAGAAAAATCATTCAATGTCGAATGGGGTTTCCAAACATCAGTGGTGAAGGGAATGTCTCCATTCACAAATTAAACGTTGGGTAGGATTTAATACAGGGACACACGAACAAACCAGACAAGAACACAGAAAGATGATAAACAACAGATATCATAATTAATTTTTGGGATGTTTTGATTTTAGATCCACAGTGGTCTTTGACGACTGGTATTTCATGTCCTCAACCAGTCTGCACAGAAAACAACTGCCGCCCCACTGTGATGGGACTGAATCTCAGTTACCTTTAGGAAAAGCTGAGACTCACTCAGGTCAAGGGGATTTATGAATTCTGGCCTTTCAAACCTTTTCCCAATTTCGTTTTTGATCTCTGGTTCAACAATCTGCCCTGATTTGCACATTCAATTTGCCGATGATGATTCTGCTTCAAAAACAGTTCATCAGCTGTGATCCATTTGGCGGTGACAGAGTCTATACAAACGCAAGGACATCTTTCTTTCTCGATCCATTGCAAAGTTTATTAATCTCACTGCAGATGACAATAGATTCTTCCCATCCACTCCATCCATCATCAATGTGTGTAGTTCAGTTCAAGCTCCCATTAGCCTCCTCCGTTCTTAAGAAATATATATGGAAAGCAAACATTGAGATCATTGTGCAGACAGAGCAAGCCGAGAACCAGGCTTTCAGGTTGGAAGCCTCCATTCCAGAAGCAATGTTAAGGGTCCCAAGACCTCACGTACCTGTGGCCGAGTCATTCAGGAAATGGGTTGGCAATCCTTCCGGGGTTTCTTTGAATTGGTCCGAATTCTATCGGCTACATCTTCGCAACTTGAGTGTCGAATGACCTCCTGCTATACGCATTATTTTTCAAACTTGAAAACCCAGTCTCATCAAACAGTTCTGGACATTTGTCTACATTTTGGAAACTCTAGGTCTGAACCACAAATACACTCCTGTTTCTTTTTTCACGGATATTGCTAGAATTCGAATATCTGCAGTAATCCTTGAATTTATTCTGCGCATGTGCTGGCTTCCATTCAAAAATCTTCAATCCCAGTGCTCAGGTAACTGACACCGGTGAGTGGCAACAGTTACTACTGTTCATCAAATTGCCCATCCACACTGCTCCTTCCAACGTCATTATGAACAGTCTGTGGAAATATCTGGTTAACTTTTCCTCTAAAAGTGGGCGGCACATGGTGGCACAGTGGTTAGCACTGCTGCCTCACAGCGCCTGAGACCCGGGTTCAATTCCCGACTCAGTCGACTGACTGTGTGGAGTTTGCACGTTCTGCCCGTGTCTGCGTGGGTTTCCTCCGGGTGCTCCGGTTTCCTCCCACGGTCCAAACATGTGCGGGTCAGGTGAATTGGCCATGCTAAATTGCCCGTAGTGTTAGGTAAGGGGTAAATGTAGGGGTACGGGTGGGTTGCGCTTCGGCAGATCGGTGTGGACTTGTTGGGCCGAAATTGACTTCCACACTGTAAGTAATCTAATCTAATCTAAAAAACGACCCTGCCAGCCTCGGCAATCTCTCCACAAAAGGGGATTTCATCATCCCTGGTAATGGTGTAAGGCGGAGATGTGTGAAGTGAATTTGAGAAAACGTTGGCAGGTGGATTTTTTTTTAGCGAAACGCAACCAGAAGTCCAGGGTCGAGTTTTGTGAATCTTTACGATCAGTTTGGGAAGACGAATTAGAGGGAAATGCAGGGTGAACTGTCCAACTGAGCAGAGACAGTCCAGCCATCTTTCCCTTCGTCAAGAAGCCTGGACATTGACTCTGATGTCCTTTAGACATGCTCAGATCTGAGATATTGAAAGGATCCTCATTCCTACACATCAGGAATTCAAGCATAATTTCGGTTTTGGAACAATGAGAAAGCTCTGTTACGGACAAGACACTAAAAGGTTCAAACGGATAGAGTCCTGGTTATAGTAAAGCCGGTTATCGGTGACATGAATGTTTCTGCAGAGGGTGCGATCAGACTGTGACCTTGTCTCCACAATGCATATGCCAGACTTTATTTTGGACAAGTAATACCCATAGAGGACAATTGCCATTCATGGAGCGGCAGGCTGAAGCTTGAAATCAGTAACAGCCAGCTTTAGAGAGCCATGCAATTTCTGGATTCAACAGTCTCTCTGCTGAAATTGGTCAACGCATGCGGCGGTTTAATGAAAGGTCGGCTGTTTGAGATCTTCAGGAGCGGGCATACAACTGTTCTCACTTCATCCGCCTTCTTTCCTGCACAGTTCTGGGTTTTAAATTTGGTCAGCGAAATGTTCCCTAAAACAGCAATCTTATCCGGAACCACAAACGTGTCTCTGTATTCTTCTAATGACTAACGTTATAGACTGCGGATTTCAGGAGACTGAAACAAAAACAGAAACGTCTGGGGAAATTCACCAGGTTTTGCATTACCTGTCGGGGAAAGCAAACTTCTGATAATGATCTGGAGAACATTTGAAACAAAGTCGCTGAATCTCTCTCAACAGATGCTGCAAGACCTGTTGAGTGTATTTTCCTGCAGTTTCTGTTTTTGTTTTTATCTCTCTGTCCATTCAATCTATTGGCATGGAGGATACCGACATTTAACTCTTTCGAAAGCTTTGATCTTTGAATTCAAATTAACCCAGCAATGATTAACTCTGCCTCACTCCACGGAGAAAGAGAGAACTGGAAAGGTATACTGCGGGCGTGGTTCTGCTGCCGTGGTCGAGTGGTTAAAGTGTTCGACTTGAAATCCATTGGGAATTTCCCACGGAGGCTGGAATACTGCCGACTATGGCTGAGGGCAGAGAAAACCGAAGTTTCCTTCCCATCCTATTGTTTGAGATCAAATAAGGGCATGAGGATTCACTTGATCCAGGTAAGGATTTGTGCAAATCTCCAGCACACTCATCAAACCGTTCAGTTGCACAAATACATGGGCAAATACGTTTGAACTGATGGACCACATAATCGGAAATGAGATGTGAACAGTGCAAGTGCCAAAAGACATTTTCTGTTCTGGAGACCTGTGACCAATTGCGGTTACTGGACAGCTTTTGCAAAATGTACCTGAGCTGGCAAGGGTGGAACTGAGTCTACCCGATCTGTGTTCCAGATACGGTATCGATTGGATTATTGAGATTGGGTATAACTGCCAAAGTGCATTCTATGAGAATCGGGAGGATAAGATCCTGGTGCCCTGCCGTGTGCAAGCAGATGCCTTCTCAATATCCAGCGTTTGATATTCCCTGGCCCCGCTTTTAGGTAATCATTGGCTTTACGATCTTCCTGTGTTTATATCAAACAGTCAGTGACTTCGGAGTTGGATGGTCAGAAGGAGAAGGAGACGAGACAGGCAGAGAAACAAAATGAGACCCGACGTGAAAGTGTTTCGAGTTTGCCGAGTGTCGGTTGATTTAAATGAGGGTTATTTGCTTGTCGCTGTTCTTTCAGATTCCCAGGTGCCACAGGTCGATGGATTTTGGGAAATTGAACATTACACATGAACAACCTGTGGGATTATTACAGCTCACTGTCGAATTAATATCACAGCTTACTGCAACGTTTTATATTAACTGGAAAATGGGCTTGTGTTCAACCTAAAGCTGCGTTTTGTCGAAGAAACTTTAAACATGAAGCACATGGAACGTGTATAATCCTGGGACCTCTGCCCCTCTAGGGAGATGTGTCCGTATATCTTCCACTGTGGCTGAAAATGAGGATGAGTTTCTCAAGGGGGTTACAACATAATATGAAAATGTGTTGCTGGAAAAGCGCAGCAGGTCAGGCAGCATCCAAGGAGCTGCTGCGCTTTTCCAGCAACACATTTTCAGCTCTGATCTCCAGCATCTCACTTTCTCCTACAACATGGTATGACCATGTCAAACTTCAGTCCCATTATTCTATCACTTACGATCACAGGGAGAATTTCATTGGCATTTGCCCTGGGAACATCAGAATAAACGAGATTATGTGGCAAAAACGAAAAGTAGGACTATAATAGAATGATGTCTCTGAGCCACAAAGCGTGATGGGCCAAGTGGTCATTTTTAAAAGCTGTAAAAAATGTAAGACGGGGGAAACCGATCTGCAGCGAGACTGATCCGAAAGCAAAATGCAAAAGCAGTGTCATTGAGAAAGGAGACAGTGTTTTCTGCCGCCCTCGTTGGTGAAGTAACCGTTATGTATCTACTCACTTACTGCCACAGCGCACGTTCAGTTCCCAATCTGGAGATGGGAGTTTGGCACTTCCCGCCCATTGTGATGACAGTGTTTGTGAAACAGGAAATGAAGTGGGAGCTGAGAAATGATTCGCTTTTGTACCAAACGTGATTCATGCTAACATAAAATAAAGAACTACGGTTGATGCAAATCTAAAACAAAATCAGGGATTGACTGATAGATTATGCGCCTTGCAGCATTTGTGGAGAGAAACAGAGTTAATGTTTCAGATCGACAGAAACAGATTAGCTACAGATTGTCATATCATGATGGCGGGGAAATGACCAGTTTTGTAAACATTTTTATCAAAATTCGCTGACACCCGTCATTTCGACATATTTAAAATGGTTTCATCGACTGTAATGCTGTTTCCGTTGCCTTTCAGCTGCTGAAGGTTTGTGCTTATATTGTTACTTTTTTCTTTTACTTTCTCTCACTCAGCAGCCATGTCGAATGGTCCTCCCTTTGTATAAATCAATGGAGTCTGTATTTGTCTCTTTGTGTGATGTATGCACCACTCTGTTTCAAATTTTCTGACGCTCAATCTGTTCATATTCCTCATTTCCCATTTCTGGTCTTTGAAATGTCTCACATTCGGAGGCAGTGTAATAGTGGAGTTGCTGAGAGACTATGTCCTCCCACCAATGGCTGGATTGTGTATAGCTGGGCCCACATTCTCCCGATAATGTATCTGTTACTTAGGGCTGCGGTAAGGAGACGTTATTTACTCAACATGTTATGAGTCTTTCGAATTCTAAATACAACATCTTTTCCTCCGGAAATAAAAGCAGTTTCATTCGAAATATAGGATGAAAATGATGTATTTACTGTTGGTGAAAGATGAATGATCAGTGTCTGCAGAAAATGAAGATGATCAGCTTTTCGTGTCTGTGCTATGGCCACAACATTTCCCAGCAAATCTGCAGTGTCTGCTGCCTCAACTCGTTATTCCCACTAAAACTGGGAGTGAAAGAGCGAGCGCAACAGAAGAGAAGAAAAGATTTTTTTGTGGGACAATGGAAAGAAGTTCCAGTTTTTATTAACAGTCAGCAAGAAACAACATTCATTGGTGGAGAAAAAAGTCGGGAATAACTCAAGGAGCAGCAAATCACAACAGGCTGAGCTCAAATCAGAAAGCCGTGGAATCAGCAATATGACATTTGAAGAAGATGAAACAATGAGCCTTTGAAAGAGTGGGCATCCACAACTGGCATTTGAATCCAAGTTATCTTGTTTACAGGAGAAGCACTTTAACGAACCGAGTCACTGTGCCTACACTAGGTGTGTGCTTACCCATCCACACTTGTAGTTCTTTACCCACTTCATCACAAAAGTTTAGAAATGTTTTTCTTTTTTGTGTAAAATGTTGTTTGGTGAGAATTGCAATCAATGCCCGCTTTTGCACAGACATTTCACAGTTTAACATTCTCCACTGAAAATGTACAGGGAAAGTCAATGGGCACTTACATTGGTTTCAAACTGTACTGTTCACCTGTTTAAACTGATAGAATAAGGAGAATGTGTCCATCCTTTCTTGGCCCATTGACGGCGTTCACACACCCAGAGGGATCCTCACACCAAGGGGAAGAGGGTTATTGTGGTGAATTGACCTGGAGTGAGTGTGAGACAAAATCAACAGTGGGCAGTGTAGGCAGACCCATTGGCATCAACACTGAGCCTAACACCACCAGCTCCACGATTACTTCCTGCCTCATGCGTTCCAGTCATCATTGCCATGCACTTTTATTTGACTTCCCCAATCTGTTTCTTCACTTGTTCCCGATCGATTGCAGGTGTCTGCTTAGAATCTGACACTTTTAGAAACATGTCTCTATCAATGTGATATGATTCACTGATCATTCGAAGATACCCCGGAGAAGGAAGGAATGACTTAGTTTTTTGAACCTTTCAACTCATGAGCACGACGAATCGTCATGCTGCTGCTAACGATGGATTGCTCGGATTTAGAACCAACACCACTGAAAACACAGGGAGATGATTGGAGCGGGATTTGCCGTGGTAGTTTCTCCGTGTATCTACTATCGTAGTCCTTCTAATTGGATGTGAACAATCCATACCTGCTTTAGAAGTGAAATGGCAAGGAATTACAATTAATTGCTCTCTGAAACTTTGTTAAGCTGCTCTCATACCTTGGCCTGAACGTGCGCCAGAGTGTACAGCAGCAATTATCATCCTGATAAGAAGTACAATTTCCGTGCCCTCACCCTTTCTGTAACAATAGTACCGCGTTTGCTTTCAGTGCGAAGGTAACACGGTTTGAAAACAAGGTCACACTTATTTGCTGGTGTCACAGTGCACCACGGATTATTGTTGTCGCCTCTCTGTCAAATTAATCCCAAGATAGTCTCTGAAAGGCCTCATTTTGATTTTGTCTGCTGTTTTTCAACGCGAATGAACCAACATCAGAGTACCTGAATCATGCTTTGTTGCAGTTCGCATGTTAGCGACTCAGCCATTTTGCAACAGGAATGAATGGATTTCCAATCTAACATTCACATGTGCTCTGAAGTCGAAGCCATGTTGGAACTGGAACTGAGAAAGTGATAGACACGAAATGACGTTGCATCATTTACCTCATAGAAGTGCAGGAAAATGTAAACCTGGTCAGGGGAGGTAGTGGGGACAGCAAAGTGAGACAAGTGGAGGTCTCGTGAAACCTCTTCTTTCTGATTCAGTCAGCAACAAGAGACATGAAGGTGCCTCAGGCTGGATAGCTTTCCCATCTCGAACACCGAACAATCACGTCGAGTAAGGACCTCTTTGACACCTCGTTGTTTTGTTCTGCTAATTCTATTTGGAGTTTCTTACCTCGGTTCTAGAAGCGCTTTTGTTTCACCTCCTCGTTTATTCTCCGTCCTTCCTTCTCAGTTTGTTGGGAAGAACGAGGTGAGGCAGGAATCAGTGCGGATATCACACGCTGATCATTCTCTGCTGACACTGTTCATTAATTTTACGCAAAAAGCAAAATATTATGAATTGTATTTGGAATTTAAAAGGAAACATGTCGATGGCCTCAGGCCTCAGTGACAGATATATTATCGAGAGAATGTGAGCCCAGTTCTCCACACTCCAGTCAGCGGGAGGAGAAATTGCCTCATCAGCTGCACTTTCACACTGTCTTCTGCAGTCAGAGTTTCCAAAGACCAGAAATGGGAAATGAGGGATTTGGACAGAGACTGTGAAAGAAGGTGACAATGAACAGACATAGAAAGACAAATGGAAACTCACATTGTGGAAGACACTGAAAGGGTCAATTGTCCACTTGACATGGCTGCTAAGTGACAGAAAGGAAAAGAGAAAGGTAACCATTAAAGCACAGCTTGTCACCAGCTCATGGAAACGGAAGCAGCATTACCGCCAAATAAAACCTTTTAAATTTGTAAAAGTGACGGTTGTCAACTCATGAGAAGTTTTGATAAATATGATGATCCCACACATAATACTGAAAATTTGCCTGCATTACAATGTTGAAATACCGAACGAACCTGCTTCTGTCGATCTGAAACACTAGCTCTACTTTGCTCCATGGATCCTGCCAGGCGCTGAGTTTCTCCAGCATTCCATGTTTTTGTGTCACATTTCCAGCATCCGCAGCTCTTTGTCTTATGTTAACCTGAATCGTGTTTTTGACAAAACATGACCACTTCTCAGCCACATCCATCATTTCCTGCTTTAGGAATGCTGCCACTACGACAAACGAGCACAGGAAAATTCCCATTCCTCGACTGGAAATCGAACTTGAGCCAGAGCGCTGGGAGCACTGAATCAGAAACAGTAGAGAACCACAGAAAACAACAGACCCTGTCGTCCCTTTCATCAATTACACTGCTGTTGTAAGGTTTGTAGCTCAGGTTGAGGTTTCGGGTGTAGGTTTGTTCACTGAGATGTCGGTTTGAGATCCAGACGTTTCATTACCTGGCTAGGTAACATCATCAGTGGGACCTCGCAGTGAAGCGAAGCTGTTGTCTCCAGCTTTCTATTTATATGTTTGTTCTGGATGGAGTTCCTGGGGTGTGTAGTGCTGTCATTTCCTGTTCGTTTTCCGAGTGGTTGACAGATGGTATCTAGATCTACGTGTTTGTTTATGGCGTTGTGTGTGGAGTACCAAGCCTCTAGGAATTCTCTGGCATATCTTTGCTTAGCCTGTACCAGGATAGATGTGTTGTCCCAGGCGAAATGTTTTTCTTTCACCCGTGTGTAGGGCTACGATGGAGAGAGGGTCGTGTCTTTTTGTGGATAGCTGGTGTTCGTGTATCCTGGTGGCTAACCTTCTTCCTGTTTGTCCTACGTTGTCTTTGTGGCAGTCCTTGCGTGGGATTTTGTAGATGATGTTGGTTTTGTCCATGAGTTGTACTTGGTCTTTTAAGTTTGTGAGTTTTATTTGAGAGTGTTGGTGGGTTTGTTTGCTACTAGGATTCCAAGTGGTCTTCAGTCTGGCTGTCATTTCTGAAACTTCTTTGATGGATGGTAAGGTGGTTAGTGTTTCTGGCTGTGATTGGTCTGCTTGCCGTGGTTTGTTCTCGAGGAATCTGCGGACTGTACTTTTTGAGTGTTCGTTCTTCCTGAATACGTTGTTCACCTCTGTTTTCCGAAGTACGCCTGTGCTGCAGTGTATGGTGGCTCGTTGGAATAGTGTTCTGACAAGCTTCGTTTGTATGTGTTGGGATGGTTGCTGTTGCAGTTAAGTATTTGGTCAGTGTTTGTCGTTTTTCTGTATCCGCAAGTTTGTAGTTCTCCGTTGTACATTCTTTCGACTGTGACGTCGGTTGCTGTCGGTTTCTTCCTCCTGGCACTCCATCCACAACGCCATAAATAAATACATATATCTAGATATCATCTATCAACCTCTCAGAAAACGAAAAGGAAATGACATCACCACAAAACTCACGAACCCCATCCAGGACAAATGTATAAATAGAAAGCAAGGAGACAACAGATTCGCTACACGTAGAGGTTCCACTGATGATGTTACCTAGCCACGTAATGATACGTCTGGATCTCAAACTTTCAGCTCAGTGAGCAAACCTACACTGCTTTTGACATTTCAGTTCTGATCATTTTCGCTACAGACCAGTTTCTCCCTGTCCTATATTATTTGTGACAACGTGACAATTGTTCATTCAGCCCTCTATGCTGTTTTGTTCATACTTATCCATGTATTCTAGTCCCCGTTTCCATTTGACCCATAATTTTGCGTGTTCTGATGTCTCCAGGTCAAGTGTAAATGGGATTATCCCTTTGATCTTAAATGTCACAACAAATGGAGAGAGGTTTGGCATGGTCCCACTGTGTTGAAATACCCTTGATGAATCGATCCACTTTTTCACCCACAGGGGGAGTCACACAGGCACAATCCCAACAGGGGCAGAGGTTTGAGAAGATTTGTAGCACCGGTTGAGTTTCTGGAAGTAGGCAAACCTACTTCCAGCGGGGAAGATGTCTTCAGGTTCTACCAGTTCCTTGTGTTTCACGTCCGTGAGTTTCTCGGAAAAAGGCAGCTTTAGGTGGAACTCCAGACACTTCTCCAGACAATGTGAACCGTTGAAGTGAACATGGACAGTGCGCTTAAATAGTCACACACGGTACTTTTGTGTAACTTGCAAATTCCAAAAAACCCACAAACCCAAACCCAATATGATAGGACAGCAGCCGGCAAAAACAAATCATCAGGCTAAACAATTGACAGAGGACACACTTCCATGTCGCGTCTCTTTCTAGTTTTGTCCCGTCGCACGTGCATCTCCCTCTGAGTGCCAGGCTGCGAGGACAAAGATCTGTTTTACACAAACGCAGGCAGTATGTGACGGAAGGACCAGGGTTATATAACACGTTGGTTATTGAGAAGCGAGGGAATTGCACTCAGCTGGTCTATGATCAGGATTTTATCTTCCTGATTCCCCAAGGGACTAATTCAAGGAATGCGCACTGTATACCCAGTCCGAACGTTCCAATGGATATCCTGTCTAACAGAGAGATCAGCGGGGAGTCGAATCCACTCCTTCATGCCTCGGGTATATTTTGCAGACGCTGTCCTTGCACTTCAGCATAGGAGCTCACCGCAGTGGGTCACAGATTTCTCCAGCACAGAGAATGTCTTTAGGCCTATTTGCGCACTGTTCTCGACTCATTTACCAACACTTGGCTCATTGGTCTTATGAAGATATCGGTGCACCTTTCAGAGACTTAATAGTAGCAGAACCACCGGACACAGAACGAAGTGTTCTCAAAACGCCACAACGTAACACTGGTTTGAAGAACTCAATTAAATCATTGCCTGGAAATGAAAAACAAATTTGCATTCGGCCAACCATTTTAAAATATACCCTGAAAAAAATTAATTCCAAACAAGTTTGATTTGATTTTATTGACAATGTTAAAAGCCAATGAAACAATCAGATGCTCTTGGGTATAAGACCGGAAAAATTGAACAGTTCAGAAGAGAACTGCTAAGATCCAGCATTTAGCAGACTGCTGAGAAATATCTCTTAAAAGTACCTTTTGGTTCAGTAATTGGTGACGCAAAAATTGCAAACAAAGGGAAAAGAAGACATTGGAAGCTCCGAAGACAAGCACCGACTGCTGCTGGTTTTTAAGATGAGAAGTGTTGTTTGTCAAACTTAGTGGGGAATGTATCGGACTCGTATTATCGAAGGGAAGTTAAAAGATAGTTTAGAGAAAGAAATTGACAATAGTGTTTCGTTAAATATTCTCTGTTATATTTTCAGAAATGACGTTGTCAATTTTTACTTTAAGTAGCCCTCAGCCACTCGAAATTTTAGATTCCTGCAAGGGATAATTATTTTCTGTGCTGCTGGTTTAAAATTTCACAGGAGTGTTTACCTTGTGTCCTAACAATCTTGGGGATCGTCCTGGATGTGAACATGTTTGGACAACTTTGAATAGATTTCGGGAAACGAAAATTCCCAGCAAATTGAAACACTTCCAGGTTAGTGTACTAGATCTTTAAATAAAACGCAAGTGAGACAAAGTAATTATTTTTGGAGACTTGTGGTTGATTAAATATAACAGAGAGAAATGTCTTAAAATTGCAACAGACGTTCTGAGATTTGAAGATGTTTCTCAGATTTGCCAAGAAAGTTTAGAATGAAAGAAAATGCCATACTTTTAGTATTAGCAAATAAGTTAGATTTGGGATTAACCACGGACAAAATAAAATAGTTGAAGGAGTTACACAAACACTAAGCTGTGACGGAAAAACAACTTAGTGCAGTTGAGGTAGAAAAAAAAGGTTAGTCTCGAGGGAAATGGAGTGAGAAGATAAACAATGCGAGAGAGAGGAAAGCGAGAGGGAGAAAGAAAGGGGGGAGAAGAATGAGAAAAGTGAGAGACGAGAAGGAGAGAGACAGAGAAACAGAGAGAAGGGAGATAGAGAGGGAGGAAAAAGAGAGAGAAATTCCTTGGATGAGCAAAGGGAGATGAGAAAGGAACAGAGAAGAGAGAGAAGGAAAGAGAAAATTTGAACTTGAGAAGTTGCGACTTTGTCAGCAATGTCAAGTTAACAGGATGGAAATTAAAAGAGAAATTAGTGATATATGTAAATGTGTTACAACTCCACAAAATTTTGATGAGGATGATGTTGAAGCCTTCTTCATTTCAAGGAAAAACATGGCTAGGCAGATGGAATAGTCCGAAGATTTATGGGTAATGCGAGTTCAGACTAAACTCGAAGTCAGAGCGAGGAAGGGATTTGGGATGATACTATGTGAGGTGTGAAAAGATTATGAATGATTAAAATAGGCTACTTTCAGTGCTTCTGAACTGGTACCAGAAGTAAATCGAGAGCGTTTCTGAAACACTGGTCAGACTTATGCTGAGTTAAAAAGAAATAAACACAATACTCTTGATGGATGGATTCTTATTTGGATAAAGAGAGGATATTTCAGGCTATTAGAGAGATAATTCTGCTGGAAGAGTTCAAAAACACACTTTTAGAGATTGCAAGAATTCACGTGAAAGAAAAAAAGATTTCGGAAAGTCAGAAGGGGAGCAGAATTAGTAGATGAGTACATGCTGGTGCATAAGACAAGCTTTTGAACAGATATCCCTCCTGTGAAGGATCGAAATTGGCAGAAGGAGAGATTCTGCCTTACTAAACCAAGAACCGGGCGCTCTTGGAAGATATTAGAGCAGGAAAAAAAGAAGTCCAAGAGAGTCAAAAGGAGGTGAAAGGCCTCAGCTGTTTCCATTCTGGCAAAGTTGAATATGGAAAGACGCAGTACTTGTCGTTAATTAAAGGCGTTGTGGAAAATAAAAGTGTTTTAAGAAGCTAAACTGGTGGCATTAATGAAGGTAATACAAGAGATCGCAAGAAGAGCTGAGGAACTGCAGGCGGATGTGCAGCCTCGGTAGGGGCTGGTTATGGAGTAATCACCTGGTCTCTACAAAGAATCTGCCGCTACGGTAACGTTTACTCAGAAAGAACGGTGGAGAAGACAAGAAGTCATAATTTTCAGAGTGACAGGATTTAACCAGTCGCTGGTAGTAAGAGATGGGCGAATATATACACTTACATATCTGTTTCTCATGAGTGTCGTAATTTGTGGGATATATGAGCAGAAATTCAGCGTTCCCTTATGTAAGATTAGGTTGGAGTGCCAATTTAAGCCGGGGAAATTTACGCTGGGTGTTTTAGACAGAGTGTCAGTTCCACGAATTCAGCTTGTGCTTGGAAATGATTTGGCAAGATCCAATTTGGAAGTGACTCCCCTTATTGTGGAGAAGCCCAAGGAAGACGAAGAAACTGAGGAGTTAAAACAGAAATATCTTTCTAATTTCCCAGACTGTTTGTTAAACAGATCCCACTCTCAATAGTCACAGCACCAAGTGACAAGTAACAAGAAAGATGAAGGAGTTGAGTTTAGGTCAGCTGATACACTACTTGATGTGATTCGTGTAGTGGGCCAAAGTACACAAGACTGTGTTGCAGCTAGCACATAGAGAGGAAGTGTTATGGGCAGCACATGAACTACCTATAGGGGGTCACTGAGGGTTACGAAACAAGTAAGCTAAATACTAAACATTTCTTCTGGCCTGGAATGCACACGGGATGTGGTTGGCTTTTTCTGACAGTGTCATACATGTCAAATGGCAGGTAAGCCTCAGGCGGCATTAAAACGCGCCTTTGTTGCCAATTACCACAGTTGGAGAATCTTTCAGGTGGATTATAATTGTTTGCTTGCATCCTCTCCCGAGAACTAAATGTCAGAACCAGTGCTTGTTGCCTACTTAACGGGCGGCACGGTGGTTAGCACTGCTGCCTCACAGCTCCAGAGACCCGGGTTCAATTCCCGACTCAGGCGACTGACTGTGTGGAGTTTGCACGTTCTCCCCGTGTCAGCGTGGGTTTCCTCCGGGTGCTCCGGTTTCCTCCCACAGTCCAAAGATGTGCGGGTCAGGTGAATTGGCCATGCTAAATTGCCCCTAGTGTTAGGTAAGGGGTAAATGTAGGGGTATGGGTGGGTTTCGCTTCGGCGGGTCGGTGTGGACTTGTTGGGCCGAAGGGCCTGTTTCTACACTGTAAGTCTAATCTAAAAAAAAATCTACAATGGATGTGCTATCCATATTTCCACTGGCAATTCCTTCCCGGAGTATCAAGGCCACAATTCTGGTAGAGGAGTTAGTAGCTTTCTTCACACACGGTGACGTAACTAGTCAGAATTAGTCGGACTAAGGGTCAAATTTTACTGCTCGACTATTTAAGGAGGTTATTGATAGCTGAGATACAACGCTTTAAATCTAGTGAATATCTTCCTGAATTCTTGGGAGCTTTAGAAAGATGGCTTAAGACCTTGAAGACCATGAAGAGAACATATTGTCAAGATTACCCGAATGATTGGGAAAAAGATATCCCATTCGTATTGTTTGCCATTAAGAATGTTCCAAACGAATCCACTTAGTCAATTCCTTTTTAGTTCATATTCGCACATGAAGTGATTGCCCTTTGGAATTAATTAAAGAAACAAATGACAGGCTCAAAGTCGAAGATCACACAATTAAATCATGTGTCGGAATTGAGGGAGAGACTAAACTTGTCGGTGATTCAGCAAAACAGCACCCAAAGATAGCACAGCGTAGAATTACGCAGGTGGCAGATTAAAATCTGGGACTCAGAAGTTTTCCCACGGGGATAACTTGTCAGTACTGTTACCAATGATAGGTGATCCCTTTAATGTTAGGTTTCGTGGTCCCTGTGAAAAAGTTGAGTCAGTTGAACTATTTAGCAAAGATGTCAGATAGAAAATAAAACTGTATTGGGTATGTCATGTGAACATGTTGAAACGTATTACACAACAAAGGAAGAACTGGAGGAAGAGTTGTTCGTTACTGCCCAGCAGAGTGAGGAATCGAATTCAGTTGCTTTGAATTTTAGTGTACCTAAAAAAACAGATTCTAAAATGATGAAGTCCTTGAGGAGTGGGATGGATTAGAAAGCTGTCTGTCTCAGGAGCATAGAAAAGTGTTGAAAGATTTTTTGTTCCTACAGAGTCAGGGCACATGCAAGAATCACATGGGGAGGACGAAAGCAATTGAACACGAAGTAGATGTAGGGAATTCTGCTGCAATAAAGCAGCAACCCTCTCGACTTAATCATCTCAAAGGCTGACAGGACAAGATGCAGGTGAACACCATGCTTGAAGAGAACATTACTGAACCAAGCCAGAGCGCGTGGAGTTCGTTGATTGTCTTAGTTACCAAACCAGATGATTTGTGTTGAATTTCGTGTGGATTATGGAACGGTCAACGCCGTTACAAAATCGAACTCATATCCAATTTCTAGGTTGGAGGACTGCATCCAGAATGTCGGACAAGCCAGTTACATCACCAAGTCGGGCATAATACGTGGTTACTGGAAGGTACCGTTGTCAAAGTTGGTGAACAAATCTCTGCGCTTGTAACTCCATATAGGCTATATCAGTTTAAAGTGATGCACTTTTGAATGAAGAACAAGCCCGCCACACACAAAGACACTTGTACAGAGTTGTGGCCAGGTTCACAAATTGTGTAATCTATTTGGATGGTGTAGTGATCCTTAGCAATTCAAGAATTGATCACAAGGGACTATTCAGAGAGCTCTTTGAACGACCACAAGAAACAAAACTGATGGCAAACATAAATAAAACAGAATTTACGAAGGCAGAGGTGATGTTCCTGGGATGTAACATCGGTCATGGCAGGTTGAGCACCTCCGGAAGGTGAGGACGAAGGCTTCTGAGGAATTGCCATGATCAACCTCGAAGAAAGAGTTTCTTTAATTCTTCAGACTCAGCGGACTCTATCAGAAGTCTGTTCCAAACTATACTAGTGTAGTGGCATCGTTAACCGATTTGCTGAAGAAGAACACAGTGTTTCGGTGGACAGTAACATGCCACATGACAATTGACCATTTGAAGTCGATATTAACCACCAAACCAGTATTACCTACTCCAAACGTCTAAAAAACTTTTAAAGTAGCCATCGATGGTCGTGACGTTATAGTTGGAGGTGTACTCCAACGGGAAAAATGAGCATGGGATTGAACTGCCAGTTGATAACTTTTCATAGGAAATCAACATCTATCAGAAGAAATGCTCCACAATCGAAAAAACTATTGAGTTTGGTACTGGCATTAAAAATTTAATGTATGTGCCACGAACAATGGATCGGAGAGGTTATGTACACAGACCACAATCCGCTAAAACGTTGTATATATGTAATAATATGAGACTATTTCGTTGGCTTCTTATGGAAGAGACGTTCATTTTAAAAATCGTACATGTTGTGGGTCAGTAGCATGAAATCACAGACACGTTATCGCAGATTCAACTGATGGTGTTCAGATGAGATTGTCTTAATTTCATGTTTTATATGTATATATAGGAAAAAACTAAGTCGAAATTGTATAAAATTTATCGATTTTAGGGTAAAGTATTTAAAAATTAAAATGAAAACATATCTTCATTATGATGGTTTATTGTTTCCTGTAGAGGCGAGGTGTTTTAAACATATTAGTGCACGTTTAAGAGTTTTAAAAGCAGCAGAACAACCAGACACAGAAACAAGTGTTCTCAATAAGACAACGACGTAATCCTGGGTCAAACAGTTCAATCAGTTCATTGCCTGGAGACATAAATAGTTCGAGTTTGGCCACTCAGTTTAAATTTTAATCAGGAAAATTCATACATTTCAATTCAAATTTTAATTGCGTCTCTTGAAAGTCTTTTAAAAATAAACAGGGACCCAATCAGATGCTCTGGGGTATGAGACAGGGGACATTGAACAGTTGAGAGGAGGACTGCCAAGACCATGCATGTAACAATCTTCTTGAAAATATATACATCTGGAAAATAACTTTTCGATCCGTGATCTTTGACACAGTATCTCCTGACAGGGACAAAGAAGAGACAGGAAGATCCGAAGACAAGAACCTACAGCTGCCTGGTTTTGATAAAGAAGTTATGTTTTGTAAACCTTAACTGGGAGTTTTATCTGAATAGCATTATCGAATGGAACATCAAAATGGGTAATAGATATACATTGGTTTGTTAATTAATCTCTCTTTTACTTTAGAAATGAAGTGCTGAATTTTTACTTCGTGTAGTTCTTGGCCAATCGAATTGTTGCAGATTCCTGTACAGCATAAATCGTTTCTGTGTTACTGGTTTTATCGTAAGCTGGAGGGTTTACGCTGTATTGTAACGAGTCTAAACAAATTTGGCACAACAAGCGTGCATCTGTGCAGTTCATTGAGTGAACTGGAGATTTGCACCATTCATGACCTGGATGAAGTGATTCTCCCGCCGTGATCTGAATCTGCAAAAGGGA
Organism: Hemiscyllium ocellatum; assembly: GCF_020745735.1. Classification (NCBI taxonomy): domain Eukaryota; kingdom Metazoa; phylum Chordata; class Chondrichthyes; order Orectolobiformes; family Hemiscylliidae; genus Hemiscyllium; species Hemiscyllium ocellatum. Next base: position 878,223 of record NC_083449.1, read on the forward strand.
AAGGCTATCCAAAGTGTCCGTAGCTGACAGGATTTGAACCTGCGTGGGAATGCCCCAATGGATTTCAAGTCCATCGCCTTAACCACTCGGCCACAACTACAAATGGATGGGCAGCATGCTCATTTCCAGGTCTCTGTCCCTGGGGAGCTTAGCAGTAGTGAATCATTGTTTGGTTTATTTGAATTCAAAGCCCACAGCTTTCAAATCGATGAAATGTCGGGACAAAGTGGGTCTGGGTGTTTCACCCCGATAGGTGGGATCTATATTCAGCTTAAACGACGGCGGAAAATGCAGAAGAATACTCAGCAGGTCGAGCAGGATCTGGGCTTGGAAAAGGCGATTCAGTGTTTCAAAACTTCTTCAGAACGTTATCAGAACTCCGTTTTCTCCCAGTAGTACTGACAAACCTGTTGACATTCCCCAGAATGTTCTATTTTTTTTCAGATTCCCAACATCCACAGTCCTTTGCATTAGCCATTAAAACGATACAGAAATTCCTTTGCGATTCTGGATAAGATTCCTGTTTGGGGCACATTTTCGTGACCACATTAAAAACCCGGAGCTGTGCAGGAAAGAAAGCCAATGAAGTATGAACAGTGAGAGGTCCGACCCTGGAACGTCGCAAACACCAACCGTTCGGTTAATGGATGAACGTGTTGACCAATTACACAACAGAGACGGGGTGAACTGACTCATTGTACGATCCAAAAACAGGCTTTTCACGAATTCAAGCTTCAGCCTGCCCTTCACGAAGTGATTGATGTCCTGTATCAGTTTTTCTTTTGCAAGATAAATCCTGGGACATTCACTGCAGTGAAATGGCAACAATCCTGTACCCGCTGGAAACACATCCACGTCACAACAACCAACTTTTCTACAACAGAATTCCTGCTCTCTTCGAGGCTTTTTCGTAACTTGTTTGCACTCGAGTCTTCGCGTGGTCTTGTAGCCGTGGCGAGGTTTGAATTCCTGACGCGCAGGAATGAAAATCCTTTCAATGTCTCCGATTGGTTCATATCTAGAGAACAACAGAATCAACAGTCACGGCCTCTTAAAGACTGGTTGTGTTAAGTGGGACAATCCACCCTTCATTCACCTGTGGTTTCGCTTCCCAAAGAGATTCTAAAGTTTTCCAAAGCTGGAGACATGCGTTCACTGTTATTTTCCCATGTTTTGTTTTAACCTTCCCAGTGGTGATATTTTCCCCAAACTGCTTCGCAATTCTCCGCCTTTTATGATGTCCAGCGATGAGCAAAGACCTTTTGTCGAGAAATTACTGAGGTTGGGATTCTTCTCTTTGGAACAAAGAAGGTTAACTGGAGATTTTTATGGTCTATTTATAATGATAGGGGAGGGCGCAGTGCGGATGGGTGCGTTGATGTTGTGCAGGAAATGTTGCCAACGATCAGTGTCAGTTTCCAGAAGACTGGGACTAAAGATATTTAATGAAAAACGAAATTTGCGAATAATATATAGAGCCTAATCTCAGGGGAACCGTTAATCATTTAAGACACGGATGAGGAGGACATTCTGTCTTTGAGAGAGTAGCAAATCTGCAGAATTCTTTACACTGAAGGGCTGTCAAGGCTGAGTATAATCGAGGTTGAGACGGCCGCACAATTAGTCACTTTGGGAATCAAGAAGAATGGGGATAAGACGGAAAAGTGCCATTTAGAATTAACCAAATCAGACGTGACCTCATTAAAACTTGGAGCTGACCTAATGGGACGAATGACTTCCATCTTTTCCAATATCTCATCTGTCATTTGGAAACTGCGAGAGACAATCGTGAAGAAAGAAATTGCTGGACGTTGAGAAAAGATGATTAGAGTCAAACTGAGTCAACATCATTTGTTGAATGGAAAAACACACTTGACAACTTTGTCAGAGTCCTTTGATAATATTTCGAGCAGAGTTGATCAAATGTTTGTAGGCATTTCATAAGAGACCGTATCAAAAGCCATTGCACAAGATCGGAATTCACGGTGAAAAGTTAAAAAAAGTCCAGGATTGTCCGTTGTTTAATTGAAGATACAGAATCTGGATTATTGCGTATTTTTCAACTTGTAAAAAAGTAATTAGTAAAGTGCTGGAATGGTGAGTCATACGACTTCCATAATTTATATCTGCCTTAATGACTTGATGGAATTGGCAGAGTGAAATGTCCGCAGTTTTACTGACGATACACAACAGCTGGGAGGACATTTTGCGATGAGGACAGTGGAATCTGGAAATGGTTAGTGACAGGTTGAGTGGGTGGGAATGCAACAGGTGCACGGAGGAGGTTGCAGAGTTGATAGTTTGGAGGGGAGGGTGATGCACATGGGTGGGAAGGAAATGGGACAGATGGGACAGGTCATAAGGATGATGCTGAGCTGGAAGTTTTGAAGTGAGGTCAGGTGGAGGGAGGGGAAATGTGGAAACTGGTGAAATCCTAATTGATGCCATGGGGTTGGAGGTCCCCGATGTGGATATTTAGCTTTAGAACGTAGAACAATGAAACAATACAGCGCAGCACAAGCCCTTTGGCTTTCGATGTTGTGCCAACCTGTGAACTAATCTGAACTCATCCCCCTATATTATCCCATCATCATCCATGTGTTTATCCAAGATTTGTTTACATTTCCACAATTTAACGACATTGACAGGCATGGCATTCCACACCCTTACTTCTCTCTGAGCAAAGAACCTGCCTCTGACATCTGGCTTAAACCTATATACCCTCAATTTGTAGTTATGACCACTCGTACAAGCTGACATCATCTTCCTAAGAAAAATAGTTCCACCGTCTACCTTATCTAATCCTCTTATCATCTTGTAACTCCCTGGAGTGGTTTTGATCGCAGAGCTGTAGATTTGATTCAAACCAACAGCTCAGCGAGCAGACCTGCACACTCAAACTCAACCTGAGCTGCACATCTTCACAAACCTTGCAAAAATCTTGTAACTCTGTATCAAATCTGCTCTCAGACTTCTTTCAGATGAGAACAGACCCAAGTCTCTCAGATTTTCCTGATAAGACTCTTCCTTCAGGACAGGCAATATCTTGTTCAATCTCGTCTGCAACTTTTCCAATGTTTCCACATTCTTCCTGGAATGGGCGACCAGGCAGTTCAAAATATTCCAAGTGGAGCCACACAAGTGTTTTGTTTCGTTGCAGCATGACATTATGCTCAGGAACTCAATCCTCTACCAATAAAATCGACGACGTCATACTCTTTCACAGGAGCACACTGGTTCTTACTGCTGCATCGCAACACCAGCGACGCGAGTTCAATTTCTCCTTCAAGCGGCTATCTGTGTGGGTTTCCGCCCCGTACTCTGTTTTCCCCTCACAATCCAAAAAATGTGCTGGGTCGGTAAAGGGGTAAGTGTAGGAAAATGGCTCTGTCTGCGTCGCGCCTCGGAGGGTCGGTTTATACTTGTTGGGCCGCAAGGTCTGTTTCCACACGGTAAGTAATCAAAAAAAAATCAACCTGGCTTGAGACTATGTACATGGACTCCAAGGTCACTCTGCTCATCCACATTACCAAGAATCTTTCCATTAACTCAGTATTCTGCCTTCCTGTTATTGTTCCCAATGTGAATCACTTCACATTTAGCTGCATTGAACTTTATTTGCCACCTCTAAGACCAATTTTGCAAATTATTCCTGCTCCCCTGCAACCTGCAACATTTTCCCACGCTGCCCACTACTCCAGCACCTTTCGTGTTATCCGCAAGCTTACTAACCCATTCACCCTATGCCTGCATCTTAGTCATTTACGAAAATGACAAACAACCGTGATCCCAAAACACATCGTTGTGCCACACCACTCCTTACCGGATTCCAGGGTGAATATTTTCATTAGCCACCACTTACTGCCTTCTCACAGAAAGCCAGTTTCTAATCCAAACAGCGAAATCATCGTCAATACCATGCCTCTGCATTTTCTCCAACAGCCTAACATGTGGAATCTTATCAAAGGTTTTACAGACGTCATGTACACCACGTCAAGTGCCCTACCCTCATCCACATGCTTGGTCACCTTCTCGAAAAACTCACGAAACCATGTGGACCCGCTGAAATCAAGTTGTTGCTGGCTGAATGATTATACATCATCTCTCTCATACTCAGCTCCATATTCTTTCCTACAAGAAAGGTAAGGCTGACTAGTCTACGATTACTTTGGTCATCTGTATTACCCTTCTTCAACAAGGCAACAACTTTTGCTATCCTCCAATCTTCGAGTGCTATTCCTGTAGACAATATCGAAAATAAAGATCAAAGGCAAAGGCTCTGCAATCTCCCCCCGGCTTCCCAGGAAATCCTTGGATAGATCCCAGCTGACCCAGGGGACTTACTTATTTTCGCCCCTTCCAGAATTGCTAACAGGTCCTCCTTGTAAACCGCATTGTAAACCATCCAGTCTAGTAGCCTGTATCTCAGATTCTCCTCGACACCGTTGTCTTAAAACAATATGAATACTAACGAAAAATATTCGTTAGCGCCTTCCTACCTCCTCTGACTCCACACACAATTCATCACTCCTATTTTTGACTAGTCCTCATCTTCCTCTCGTCGTTCTTTGGTTCCTGATATACACGTAGAATTCCTTAGGGTTTTCTAAGATTCTATCCACAAGCGACTTCTCATGTCCTCTCCTGTCTCTTCTGGACTCTCTATACAGATTGTTCCTAACTAACTTGTAACTCTCAATCGCCCTAACTGAGCCTTCAAGTCAAATCCTAACATAATCCTCCTACTTTCTCTTGACCTGAGCTTTAAGTTCTTTAGTAAACCACGGTTGCTTCGCTCGACAACTTCCTTCATAACTGACAGGTATATACTCATCAAGTACATGCGATATCTGTTCCTTTAACAAGCTCCACATTTCAATTGTGCTCATACCGTCCGTTTCCTTCCACATCTAGTGCAAACCAAATCTTGCCAAATTTCATCCTAATTGCCTTTCCCTCGGATATAACTCTTTCCCTGCAGTACATAACTATCCCTTTCTATTGCTTAAGTAAACATACCGAACTGTGTTCACGATCACTCAATTGCTCACCTACCTTCACATCTAACACCAGGCCAATTACACAGTAACAAATCCAATGTGGCCTGTGACTGTTAATAAAAGGTAGTCTGGCCTCAGGTTATGGACCTGTGTTGAGGATGAGGCAGGATTCATCAAAGTTGATAGGGACAAATAGTTTTTCAGCTCACCTCCCTCTGTTTCCCACACTCGCAGGAGACTGCTGTTATGATCTGGTGCAATTCACAAATGATATCTTTGGTTGCTTCGAAACTTCTGAACACTGTACAAGTGAGTAAAATAGTACACGAGGACCAGGCTCCCGTCAGGGAGCCAAGAAAGCATGCATTGTCAGAGGGCGAGAACGGATGGAACGGCGCTTTCTCTTTCCAGTGCAAACGGTCAGTGCTGAAAGGGCAGGCGCTTTTGGAGATTCAGTGCTGTGAGAGATGACGCTGTCAGAGCATCAGTACTGAGAATGCAGAAACTCTCAGATGGTTAGTGCCGAAGGATCGGTTACAGTAATAGGGCAAATTCTAAGGGAGTGGGCACATTCAGAGGGTTAGTGTTGAGGGAGCAGACACTGTTGGAGGGTCAGGACTGAGCGAGAGGTTACTGTCACAGGTTCAGTGCTGAGTAAGTGCCATCATCGCCCGTTCAGTGTTTGGAGAGTGGGTACTCTCGGATGGTCAGTGCTGAGGGATCATATTTAATTTATTTCATGCTAATATTTCCAGAAACAAATAAAATGGCAGCTGAATATGCAAACTGTCCATCAAAACATTCAATGGCAAGTGCAAACATAAATAAATTATCTAAAACCTCTCTCATATTTGAGGACATCCTGCCTGTTTTTGTCATACATCCGCAGCCTGTCTGGTCACATACATCATCACTGTTATAGTCTCACACAACCTCCCCATGTTTTTCATACATTCTCCCACTCTACATCTTACACACCCTCCATGTCTTTGTCACACACACCTTCACAGCATGGGACAAACTCGAAGTCTGCCAGTACTGGAGTAGACTTCAGTTTTCCCATTCCCAGGGATACGATTGTGTATAAATGGTTAGAAGTTAGAGGACTCCAAATTCCACTGACTCAGCCCCAATCTCACTTCCCTGCCTCAACTGGGTTAAGACCGCAGCGAGACCTGACCGAGAGAGAGACAGAGGGGGAGAGAGTGAGTCATAGAAATTGAATGCACAGAATCAGATCCTTCAGTCCAACTTGTCCACGCTGATAGTATATCATTAATAACTCTCATCTCATATTTCAGCATTTGGCGTATATCTCTTCCTACTTATTTACCAATCCCGATGTATTATAAACTTTGTACTTCAACCAGCCTCTACCCCTCCCTCTGGCAGCTCATTCCACTCTTGCATCACTCTGAAGGAAAAATGCTGTGTGTGTGGAAAAGGATACTCTCAGGCGTCCACGCTGCTGAGACACCTGTGGGTTCACACCAGTGAGAAGCCATTCATTCATTCGTTGTGTTGGAAATGACTCAAATAATCATACGATCTGCTGTGACATTTTGGCAGCCATGCAGATGATAAATTCTTTATAACACTGACTAGAGCTGTTAATTTTATTCAATGATAAGTAAACGTATTGGTGAGTGGAGAATACATAAAGAGACAGGAGGGACAGATATGAAATGCTTCAATCCTTCACTAAATCTGTACCATGTGCAGATTGATGTCCGTTTCTTCCTTCACCAGTGTTACTTTTTTTAATGTAGGAGGATAAATTACGGGCAGAAGTATTTCCTTAACTTTCCAAACCGGTAAAATATTGCAGGACATACTCAGTTAATTTTCATCTGTCAACGTGTATTTTGGCTGGCTTAATAAATTAGATAAAAACATTTCCTCACAAACAGTGACCATCAAGTGTACACTGAAGATTATTGGAAAGGGCATCGTGGAGGTCGGTGTCCAGTGAACTTCATTAGGGATTGGCTAGGGGAGCTGTGCTCTTTGTGATGTTTATAAAAACGTTGGATGAGGAAGAAGAACGGTGAGGTACTAATTTTGCCGGTGACAAGGAGGTTGGTGGAGTTGTCGGTTGTGGAACAGTATTCGGCTGTTGTGGATTGCAATGAAACATTGCGAGTTTGCAGCACTGGTCTGATATGTGGCAGATGGAGATAAACCCGAAGAAGTATGGAGTCGTTCACTTTGGAAGTGCGATTGTCAATGCAGAACACAGGGTTAAAGGATTCCTGGCAGAGTGAAGGAGCAGAGGAATCTTGGGTCATATTGGCTCTCTTTAGAGCAAGTGTCAGGCGTTGGTCTATCCCAATAACCCTGCACATTTAGACCGACCAAGGAGCTTCCAGTTTTATAAATAAAGTTATGAAATAGATGTTCGAAGTGACAATCAAAATGAAATAACTTCTTTCTTATGTACATTAGGAGAACCTTTGGATGTAGTATCTACCCAGGTTGCAATTAAAGTCAAGAAAGGTGAGATGATTTGAACAAGTTGGTATACCTCCTTGGAGATATTTCGATTGTTTGCCAATAAATTATGTTTTAGGAAACTAGATATGATAATCTCGTCACGACCAATGAGAGCAAGACGACGGAGATGGCTGTTGTGACTAACATTCATTTTAATAAATGCACCTGGAATTTCTGACATACCACGATGTTTAGCTTTCAGTAAATGTTCTGATATGATGTGTTATATATGAAATAAAGAAAGTGTGAATTCCCAGTGAACCTGCACTGGAATGGGTCCTAGATACATGTTACTCTTTGAGGAAAAGCCGGACATGAAACGATTTACGTGTCCCGGACAATCACGCTGCATTTTGACATCATCGATGCAGTGACATATTCTCCCATAAGGAACTATCTTTAACCAATCAGAAGCCAGTTAATTCTCACTGGGAATGGGCAGGAATGCAGCGAGGATAATCAGGAAGAGACTACACAATTAGATTGTTAAGATTAAGAACTGTTTACATTTCGAACACAACTGAATAAAAGGGATGGCATATTTTACACCAATGTTTAATCTGTTGTTTGAAACCCATGCATCTGTGTCTGAGTATTTTATAAGCTCACGGCACTCCTCAGGAGAAGGACGGGTCGAGTCGATCTGACTGCAGCAGTTGAAGATGGGGATTTTTAACATCAACTGATCTTAAGTTACTAAAGGTGTTCTTTTCTCTTTCTTGCACAGCGAATTCTTGTGGGAATCAATATTAATGTGGAGATTTTTTTGATGTGTGGGAAACTGCAGCTAACTCCTGCTAATGCACAGTTGATCGGTTATAACACTGTGAATGAAGACACAGAATCGAGACAACATTTACATATTAAAAATGTTGTAATTAAAACAGTATATGTCAAGCAGCATCTGCAATCAAGAACAAGATCAGATGTCGTGCCTGAGATTTGTGGGCGGGCAGAGCGTGAAATACACAAATAAAATGAAGCTGGCACTCAAAATACTGCTTCAATGACGTCGTTGAAAGGGAGAATTGCAGATGCTGGAGATTAGTCAGGAGCATATTCCTCAAAAAGGACAGCAGTTCAGGCATCTTCCGACAAGCAGGAAAATCGAAGTTTCAGCAAAAGCCCTTCATTAGTGTTGAGGGTTTGAGACTCACAGGTGGAGAGATTAAATGGCAGGGGCGTGGGGCTGGGGGAAATGCAGCTGAGAGTGCAAAAGATAGATGGAAGTGGGGGGACTGGTGAGAGTCAGAGAGAAGCAGGTTGGACAGGTAGGACAAGCCTTGAGCGCGGTACTGAGATGGAAGTTTGAAACTGGGATTAGATGGGGGGAGGGGATATGGGGAAACTGTTGAAATCTATATTGATGCCATGGGCCTGGTGTTTCCCGAGGCTGAAAATTAGGTGTATTTTCTCAAAAGTCAGGTGGTAAGGGAGTGGCAATGGAGGAGGCCCAGGACCGGCATGTCCTCGGTGGAGTGGGAGGGTAGTTGAAGTTTTTAGCCAAGAGGTGTTTGGTGTAGGAGTCCTGAAGCGCTCTTCGAGTCAGCATCCGGTCTTCGAAACACAGATGAGAATGCATCTGGAGCAATGGATACAGTAACTGACATGTATGGAAATGGCGGTAAAAGTCTGATGATGTGGAAGGCAGCTTTGTGGCTATGGACCCTGGTTGGCGGGATGTGTGGGCGCAGGTTTTGCAATTCCTGTGGTGGCAAAAGAAACGGCCAATATCTCTGGTGTTGTGTTCCGTTTGTAGGTGGCATAAATGGCCAAGGTTGTATGTAATCTGCAGAGGTAGCTGGGGGTGGAGGGTGATAACCAGGGAATCCCTGCCCTTTTTTGGGGTTGGAGGAGTGTGTTTCGAATGTGAAGGTACAGGAAATGGACGAGATGTTTGGGAGGGCTTCGTCAACCAGGTAGGAGGGGAAATTGCGGACTTTGGAAATCCGGACATCTGGTGTGATCTGTGGTGCACTAGTCACCCAGTCATAGAATCATAGAGATATCCAGTAAGGAAACTAGCCCTTCAGTCCAAGCCACCCATGCCGTCCAGATATCCCAAATCAATCTAGTTCACCTGCCAGCAGCCAGCCCATAACCCTCCTAACCCTTCCTATTCATATGCTCATCAAAGTGCATTTTACATGTTGCAATTGTACCATGCTCCACCACTTCCTGTGGCAGCTGATACCATACACGTACAACCCTCTGTGTGAAAAAGTTGCCACTGAGATTTCTCTTATATCATTCATCTCTCACCCTAAATTTGTGCCCTCTAATTCTGGACTCTCACACGTCATGGAAAATACTTTGGCTTTTTTTCCTATCCATGACCCTCTTAACTTTGTAAACCTCCAGAAGGTCACCCCTCAGCCTCCAACGCTCGAGGCAAAATAGCTCCAGTCAGTTCAGCCTCTCCCTTTAGCTCAAATCCTCCAACCGTGGCAACATCCTTGTAAATCTTTTCTGGACCCTTTCAAGTTTCACCGCATGAATTAGATAGGAAGGAAACCAGAATTGCACGCAATATTCCGAAAGTGGACGAAGCAATGTCCGGGACAGCCGCAAAATGGACGCAATGTTCTGAACAATTATGCAAAGGATACCATTGTTCACTATCCTATCTGCCAGCGAATACACTTTCAAGGAGCTATGAACGTGCACTCCATGGTCTCTTCTTTCCTCAACACTCCCTATGTCCTGACCGTTAAGTGGAAATGTCCTGCTGAGTTTTGCTTTCCCAAAATGCAGCACCTCACATTCACCTTAATTAATCTCCACCTTCCCCTTCTCAGCCGATTGGCCCATCTGACAAAGATCTTGTTGCAATCTGTGGCAACATTCCTTGCTATCCACGACACCTCCAATGATGATGTCATTTGCAAGCTTACTGATTATGCCTCATATGCTCACATCCATATCATTTATAAAAATGACGAAAAGTCGAGGACCAAGCACCGATCCTTTTGGCACTCCACTGGTCACAGGCCTCCAGTCTGAAAAGCAACCCTCGGCCACCACATTCTTCATTCTACCGTTCAGCCAGTTCAATATTCAAATGGCTAGTTCTGCCTGTATTCGTTGAGATCTAACCTTGTTCATCAGTCTCCCATGGGAAAACTTGTCGAACGCCTCTGTGAAGTCCATATAGATGACATCTATCGCTGTGCCCTCATGAATACATTTAGTTACTGTTATGGAAAGTTATCCATTTCGTGAGGAATTTGAAAGAGAATGATTTTCGAACATTTAATGCTGTGCTGAGCTTTGTATACAATACGTTGTTGAGGTTTGCAGCCAGCTTGTCGCTGTTTCAATTTTGTAAACATTCAACTCGTTCTTGCGAGAGTCGGACACAGTGAAAGCAGAAAACTGTTATGTCCAAGACCAGGGAATGAGAGAATAACAACCTGAGTTCTCCCAGTCATTGCACTTGAGTGTGAGATAAGAAACAGTATAAGGGAAGTATCTGAAGAATGCTCCGATAACCCTCACATTGAGGCATCGAGATGAAAGTACTGGGGTCAATTCTGCTGAATTTAAATTGAGCTCCTTTCTTTGCCCTTGCTCTGAGTTGAGTCAAGTCATTTTAGTTTCCACGACAGTAAACTTGGGGGCTCGTCCCGGTACCAGGCGACTGAGTGGGATTCTGAAGATTCCTAGGAGGCGTAGCCACCAGCACCATGAAGGTGATTCTCTTCATATCGAGCGCTGAATTGGCCCTTTTGTGTGAGAGGACCCCGAATATGTTGATCACACAAGCGCCGGCATTCAAATCGAATAGGGTCGCCTTCAGAGTCGTGACTTAAATAATCCTACGTAGACACTCATTCTAAGAGAATAAATAAAGCAGGGGCAGAGTTCAGTAAACTCTCGCGTGGCATTAGATCAAAACCCAAGGGAAGGGAACAGCCGTCTCTGGAGTGTTTCAGAGACAGCACATTTAAGGGTGGTTTTAGAGTTGAAGCCACCACAGGTTGAGTTGGACTCACCAAAGGCGTACTGGATGTGTGGTTTCTTCGTTTATGAAAACCAAGGCATTGAGGCGGACTTGTCCAATGCGAGAGGGGAACTCCAGAGGTAAGGAAGCTAGTCAAAGAGAAAAGATAACGGTACCACGAGAGAGAGAGGGAGAGAGAGAGAGAGAGAGAGAGAGAGAGCTGAACACTTTTCCAGTTACTCGAAAAATGTGCTCTGACAAGAGCAAACAAATGGACAGTCCACACAGTACTTGAAAGGGCCAACCAAAAACGCAATACATGCTAAATAATTATGTCCTCGCATATGTAAAGCGGTCAGAGTTGTGGATCAAGGAATGTGATTTACCTGAGGGAGAAAGTTTTAGTAAATGACATGTGGAAATATTGAGGTCGATGTTGGAGAGAGAGAGGAGGAGAAAAGGACGGGAAAAATTGAACCTGTGATTTGGAGTGCTTATAACATGAGGCTGACATCAGAGAAAGGAAATCTCAAGTAAGTGATAGATCAAATACACGTGCAAACACCAACACACATGCAAACTCGAGCGTAACACAACCTAACGACGCTGTACAGGGTCATAGTTAAGTTTCATATTCTGACCTTTTTGACTGCACTCCGAGACCAACAGACCCGTACGACATACGCCTGGCGAAGGTTCCACGTCAGCGGCCACTGCCTCATGGTCTGCTGAATCACAAGTCGCACGCCATACCTGAACCAATTGAAGGAAGAAGCCCAAAAGAAGGACATCCACTCCAAGATGGAAAGGCATTTAGATGCTGGAATCTGAAACCAAAAGAGAAAATGCTGGAAAATCTCAGCAGGTCTGGCACCATCTGCAAGAAGAGAAAAGAACTGACATTTTGAGTCTAACTGACCCTTTGTTAAAGATTTAAAAAAGGGGAGAATTAGGGAGCTATTTACACCAGGCTGAGAGAAGGTAAGTCAAGGCTTCTGATGCAAAGGTGATAATGACAGTGCACGGACAGATTAAAGGGAGATGAGGAGCTGCGAATGACCAAGGCTGAAGACAGTGCGATGTAACAAAATATGTGGGGGATGGGTGAAACAGAGACAAAATGGAAAACAGGGGAGAAGCGTAGCAAAGCGGGAAGAGAAGAGGAAAATTTATTGACAGAGTGGGAAGCGACAGAAAGAGAGACAGTCAAGAAATAAGAGGTACAGAACAGTGAAAAAACACAAATAAGAAAGGTAAATAAAATAATTGAAATAAAATTATCTGAAGTTTCTTGAATTTAACAACTTCAGACAATTTTACTTCATTATTTTATTCAATCCATTTTATCATTTCACCTGCAATATCATAGAGACATTACATATGGACAGTACTGAAAACACAGCCTTCGGTCAAACTCGTCCATTCCGAACAGATATCCTCAACTGATCCAGCCGCGATTGCATGCACTTGACCCATGTCTCTCTAAACTCTTCCTATTCAAATACACGTCCAAATTCCTTAGAAGTATTTGAATTGTACCAGTCATCACCAGCTCGTCTGGCAACTTATTGCAGATACGCACCATCCTCTGCGTGAAGCTGTTGCTCCTCACTGCCTTTCGAAGTCTCACCCTCCCACACCAGATTGATACCCTCTTGTTCTGCACTGCCCCACCTGAACGAAAGGAACTTATCTACTTACCCGATTCATGCCCCTCATGATTGAAAAACCTCCATAAGATCAGCTCCAAGCCTCTGACGTGCAAAGCAAAATCGTGAGAGAGTGTTCAGCCTGTAAACGTTTGCACCTTTTCCATTTTCAAATGTAGGATGTACTATGCTGTCTGAAGCAGTCATCTTAGCAGCTGATTTGTCGCTGACAAACGATACAGGAAGGCGTGATAACTTGCTAAATATGCTGTTAAAAGAAGATTGCATAAGCAACATGAGTCATTGAGCAAAACATGCAAGTGAGTTCTGCGCTGTTGCTGACACCAAAGCAACTGCGTCGTTCGGGAGCAGCAAGAATCCATGGATATCCAATTTGTGGTGGTTAATGTTTCAGCGGCAGTTGGAAATGAAGAGATTGAAGGCAGGTAATAGGACAGCACGGGGTGTCCTGGTGGATGGAGAGCATTGGAGGTGGGCAAAGGGGTCCTTGGAGGTTGGCGGGAGTCTTCATTGTGAAAGTAAGCTCGGAGGCGGCAGAAGAAGTGTACTTTTTGCTGATCGTCTTAGCCTCATAATCTAATATGATCCATTTTGTTCTAAGTGAGGGACGGGTGGGAATTTCTTGCTGGTTTTGTGTTTCAATGGAATTTCCTTTTGTTGAGTATTTTTCACTGTCCCTCAAATGTTTTCCGTTGTTCATTTACAGACACATATTTCAGTTTGTTTAGCTTGTCTACCTTGGTCAGTTCTCCTCTCAACCTCATGTAACTGGCTGTTTTTGCTTCCAGTTGTAGTTTGTCCTTTCTGTGATTCGCTTTAAAAGTTTAAATTCCTTTAAACTGCACTTTATCACAATTTCCCAGAGGATCTCGCCAGGTGACATTACTCAGTCACTAAGTTCCATCACTCAACGGTCGATCTGACATAGTTACATCCCTAGCCAGTTGCACAATGGGTTATTCAAAGAAACTCTGAAAAAAGTCTTCCAACCCCTCTTCCAACATCACTTTTGTCAATATGATTGACAAGATTATACGAAAATTGAAGTTTCACTTAATTATCCCCAAGCCTTTGTTAACAATTCCAATGAGTTTCTACTTAATGCAGTGATGAGCAATGGAATGCTGTTCGTTGGCTAAAACTGTTTTGCTGCTTGTGTCCTTGGCAAGTAGTAGCCAGTATTTACATTCAGACTGATTCTACTTCATGATCTGTGGTGAAATGCTTTCGCCTTTGTTATCCATTATTGTTAGTGTCATCCATTTTGACTGAGCTTGCACAAGATTGTGAACCATTGAATATTTTTGTTCACCCTGTATCCATATCTCTCTGTTGTCTAAACTCCATCTACCTTATTGCAGCGACGTTGTCTATCCAAAATAAAACATAACTTACTCTTTCCTACAATTCCCCTTCACGAATATGTTCACTGATGTACAATTTTACTTAAACTCTGTCCCATCCTGTTCATTACTGCTTGTCTTCAGCCACATTCCATGCTGTTCCGATGCTACACCTTTTCTCTTTGGATTTGGAAAGCTCCTTTCACCCGAACCCTGTCCCTGCATCCTTTCTGTCAGTTGAAAGCTCTGTCTATAAACCTACCGACATGATTGGACAGGACTCTGCTCCCAGCACAGTTCCACTGGGGCCATCCTAATGGATTAGTTATTAAATCAGGTATGGGATGTGGGTGTCTCTGGCTGACCAGCCTTTCTTGTCCAGCCCGAGCTGCCCTTGAGCTGAGTAATTTGGTCGGCCATTTCAGTGGGTCATTGAGAGGCAAACACTTTGCTGTGGGTACATCGGGCAGACAAGGTGAGGATGGGCAGATGTCCTTCTCGAAATGACAATTGTTTGGGTTTTTTGTTCATCATCAATGGTGTTACACTTATTTGTGGATTGTTAATTACTATTTACATAGAACATAGAAAGATACAGCGCAGTACAGGCCCTTCGGCCCTCGATGTTGCGCCGACCGAATCCTACCTAACCTACACTAGCCCAATAACTTCCAAATGCCTATCCAATGCCCGCTTAAATGACCATAAAGAAGGAGAGTTCACCACTGCTACTGGCAGGGCATTCCATGAACTCACAACCCGCTGTGTAAAGAATCTACCCCTAACATCTGTCCTATACCTACCACCCCTTAATTTAAAGCTGTGTCCCCTAGTAACACCTGACTCCATTAGCGGTAAAAGGTTCTCAGTGTCGACCCTATCTAAACCCCTAATCATCTTATACACCTCTATCAAATCTCCCCTAAACCTTCTCTTCTCCAATGAGAACAGCCCCAAGTGCCTCAGCCTTTCCTCATAAGATTTTCCTACCATTCCAGGCAACATCCTGGTAAACCTCCTCTGCACTCGTTCCAATGCCTCCACATCCTTCCTATAGTATGGCGACCAAAACTGCACACAATACTCCAGATGAGGCCGCACCAGAGTCTTATACAGTTGCAACATGACCTCAGGACTCCGGAACTCAATTCCTCTACCAATAAAGCCCAGTACACCATATGCTTTCCTCACAGCACTATTTACCTGGGTGGCAACTTTCAGAGATCTGTGTACATGGACACCAAGATCCCTCTGCTCATCCACACTACCAAGTAGCCTACCATTAGCCCAGTAATCCATCTTCTTGTTACTCCTACCAAAGTGAATGACTTCACACTTAGCTACATTGAATTCCATTTGCCACATTTCTGCCCAGCTCTGCAACTTATCTATATCCCGCTGTAACCTACCACTTCCTTCCTCACTATCCACAACTCCACCGACTTTTGTGTCATCCGCAAACTTGCTTACCCAGCTTTCAAGCCCTTCCTCTAGATCATTTATAAAGATAACAAAAAGCAATGGTCCCAAAACAGATCCTTGTGGTACGCCGCTAGTAACTGCACTCCAAGATGAACATAGTCCATCAACTACTACCCTCTGTCTCCTTCCAGCCAGCCAATTCCTAATCCAAACCTCTAATGTATCCTCAATGCCATACCTCCGTAGTTTTAGCATTAGCCTACCATGGGGAACCTTATCGAACGCCTTACTAAAATCCATATACACAACATCTACTGCTTTACCCTCGTCCACTTCCTTAGTCACCTTCTCAAAGAACTCAATAAGGTTTGTGAGGCACGACCTGCCCTTCACAAAACCATGCTGGCTATCCTTGATCACGTTATTCCTATCCAGATGTTCATAAATCTTATCCCTTACCATTCTCTCTAAGACTTTGCCCACCACTGAAGTCAGACTCACTGGCCTATAGTTACTAGGGCTATCCCTACTCCTTTTCTTGAACAAGGGGACCACATTCGCTATCCTCCAGTCCTCTGGTACTATTCCCGTTGACAATGACGACATAAAAATCCAGGCCAATGGCTCTGCTATCTCCTCCCTAGCTTCTCATAGGATCCTGGGGTAAATGCCATCAGGCCCAGGAGACTTATCTATTTTCTTCCTCTCCAATATTCCCAGAACCTCTTCCCTGCATATTTCCAGGCCATCCATTCTAATCATTTGTGACTCCATATTCACATCAGCAACAGTGTCCTGTTCCTGAGTGAATACTGATGAAAAGTATTGATTTAGTGTCTCTCCAATCTCCTCCGCCTCCATGCACAACTTCCCACTACTATCCTTGACTGGACCGATACCTACCCTAGTCATCCTTTTATTCCTGACATACCTATAGAAAGCCTTTGGGTTTTCCCTAATCCTACCAGCTAAAGACTTTTCATGTCCCCTTCTCGCTTCTCTTAGCTCCCTCTTTAGATCCTTCCTGGCTACCTTATAACTCTCTATCGTCCCAACTGAACCTTCACGCCTCATCTTTACATATGCCGCCTTCTTCCCTTTCACAAGGGATTCCAATTCCTTACTAAACCACGGCTGCCTCACAAGGCCCTTTACACCATGCCTGACTGGTACATACTTATCGAGGACACGTAGTAGCTGCTCCTTGAACAATCCCCACATCTCATTAGTGTTCTTCTCTTGAAGCCTGTTTTTCCAATCCACACATCCTAAGTCATGCCTCACTGCATCATAATTTCCCTGCCCCCAGCTATAACTCTTGCCCTGCGGCGCACACTTATCCCTCTCCATCACTAAAGTAAAAGTCACCGAGTTGTGGTCACTGTCCCCGAAGTGCTCACCTACCTCCAAGTCTAACACCTGGCCAGGTTCATTACCTAGAACCAAATCCAGTATAGCCTCACCTCTTGTTGGGCTGTCTACATATTGTATCAGGAAACCCTCCTGCACACATTGGACAAACACCGACCCATCTAATGAACTCGAGCTATAGCTCTCCCAGTCAATATCTGGGAAGTTAAAGTCTCCCATAACAACCACCCTGCTACCTTCACTCTTTTCCTGAATCATCCTCGCAATATTATCCTCTACTTCTCTAGGACTATTAGGAGGCCTGTAGAAAACACCTAACAGGGTGACCTCACCTTTCCTATTTCTAACCTCAGCCCAAACTACCTCAGATGGCAAGTCCTCTTCCATCGTCCATTCCACTGCTCTAATACTATCTTTGACAAGTAATGCCACACCTCCCCCTTTTTTACCCCCATGTCTGATCCTACTAAAACATTTAAACCCTGGAACCTGCAACAGCCATTCTTGTCCCTGTTCTACCCACGTCTCTGTAATGGCCACAACATCGAAGTCCCAGGTACCAACCCACGCTGCAAGTTCACCTACCTTATTTCTTATACTTCTGGCATTGAAGTATACACACTTCAATCCACCCTTCTGTTTACAGGCGCCCTCCTTCGAGATCTCTGCATTATTCATAACCTCCCTACACTCAAGGTCCTGTACCCTAAAGCTACAGTCCAGGTTCCCATGCCCCGGCGGAGTTAGTTTAAACCCTCCCAAAGAGCACTAGCAAACCTCCCCCCAAGGATACTGGTGCCCCTCAGGTTCAGGTGTAGACCATCCTTTTTATAGAGGTCCCACCTTCCCCAGAAAGAACCCCAGTTGTCCAGAAACCGGAATCCCTCCCTCCTGCACCATCCCTGTAGCCACGCATTTAACTGCTCTCTCTCCCTATTCCTCGACTCTCTATCACGTGGCACGGGTAACAAACCAGAGACTACAACTCTGTTTGTCCTAACTCTGAGCTTCCAACCTAGCTCCCTGAAAGCCTGTCTGACATCCTCACCCCTCTTCCTACCTATATCGTTGGTGCCAACGTGGACCACGATCTGGGGCTGCTCCCCCTCCCCCTTAAGGACCCGGAAAACACGAGCAGCGACATCACGTACCCTTGCACCTGGGAGGCAACATACCAAACGTGAGTCACTGTCGCCCCCACAAAACCGTCTGTCTGTACCCCTCACTATCGAGTCCCCAAGAACTATCGCTCTACCTTTCTCCACCCTTCCCTTCTGAGCAACGGGGCCAGGCTCCGTGCCAGAGGCCTGAACCTCGTTGCTTGCCCCTGGTAAGTCATCCCCCCCACAAGTATCCAAAACGGTATACTTGTTCTTGAGGGGAATGACCGCAGGGGGTCCCTGCACTGGCTTCCTTCTCCCACTCCCCCTCACTGTCACCCAACTATCTTGAACTTTCGGAGTAACTACTTCCCTAAAGCTCTGATCTATGACCCTCTCTGCCTCCCGAATGATCCGCAGTTCATTCAAATCCAGCTCCAGTTCCCTAACACGGGTTTGGAGGAGCTGGAGATGGGTGCACTTCTTGCAAGTGTACTCAGCAGGGACGCTAATGGCTTCCCTCACCTCATACATGTTGCAAGAGGAACATTGCACTGCCTGCACTGCCATCCCTCTAAAAAGCTAGCTTTCTTTAAAAAAAACTAAATGTAAAGAAACCAAACAAGCAAAACGCAGCACTTACCTGCTTGCCGCAACGGGTCTTATTATTTAGGTTAGAGGAGGAGGGCGGGTGGGAGGCTCTTCTGCCGAAGTGCCTCGGGTTACTCGCCTGCGCGTTTAAATAGAGAAAAAACCCTACCCAGGTAACCTAGCAACACAACTAAGAACTGGAACTCACCCTGGACTTCGAACCGGACAAACAGCCGTCACGTGATCCTCCGAGAAACTGAGGCCTACAGCTCGCCTGCGCGTTTAAATAGAGAAAAAACCCTACCCAGGTAACCTAGCAACACAAGCCTCCGTGTCTACCCGGCGTTTTTTCAAAAAAAAAACTTTTAAAATTTTTAAAATTATTGATTTCAAATTCCACCATTTCTGATGGTGGGATGCCAGCCTGCATCCTTGAACATTCGCTGAGGTTTGGGATACATGCTCCAGCAATAATACCACGAGGCCATCACTTCACCTGCTCATAGGTTGCTCATTCCTGACCGGTTATACCAGTGCATCATGAAGCAAAACCTGTTCTTCCAACACAATTATGTGTTCCTGATATCTTCCAGGACTCTGGTTATATCACTTTGTATCTCACTCTTGCTCTTCCTCTCGCTTTCTCTCTCTCTCTCTCTCCGTCTCTGTCTCTGTCTCTCTTTCTCTCTCTCTCTCTCTCTCTCTCTCTCTCTCTCCGTGTCTCTCCCCAGATTTTCCAGATCTCTATGTCTTCAATAATTTGTAACTCCCATAACAGTTCCAATCTCTGTAACCTCCTCCTAGCCCAATAGTCCCTCCACATATTTGAAACGTATTGCATTCCGGACTACCATCCCTATCGCTTTAACTTGCTTCAGTGTTTAAAACATTCCTTATCTCGGTAGTCTCCTCCTTAATAAATGGAGACAGAGGCAGGCAGCACGGAAACTGTTTCTACAACCCAACTCGTCCATGCTGACTAGAGTCCATGAACGAGTTGCGTTTCCCTGCATTTGACCCGTATCCCTTCAAACCTTCTCCTCCCCATGTACCTGCCCAACTTTTACATTTTGTAATTGTACTTTTATCTACCATTTCCGCTGGAAGCTCATTCCATAATTTCACCATCGTCTGTGTAGATAATTTTCTCCTAAAATCTCTTTTAAGTATTTCCTCTCCCATCTCATATTCATGCCCACTAGAACACAGAACATGACAGTGCAATACAGCCCCTTCTGCCTTCGATTTTGCGACAACCCGTTGACCCAAATCTGAAGCCAATCGAACCAACACCATTCCAATTCTTGTCCATATGCCTACCCAATGACCGTTTACATGCCTTTAACGTTGGCCCCGACTATTCTGAGTAAAGAACCTATCGCTGGCATCTATCCCATATCTATTTATTGATATTAATATCTGCCTCAATTTAAAGCTATCTCCCCTTGTGCTAGGCATCGCCATCCAAGAGAAACGACTCTCACTGTCCAAGCCATCTCACCTGCTGATTATCTTATATATCTCAATTAATTGACCTCAAACACATTCTCATGAACAAAAACAGCTTAAAGTCCCTCAGCCTTTCCTCATAAGATCTTCCCTCCATACCAGGTAACTTCCTAGTAAATCTCCTCTGAATCATTTCAAAAGCTTACACATCCATCCTGGAATGCAATGACCTGAACAAATGTGGGCACACCAGAATTTTGTACAGCTGCAGCATGATCTAATGGTTCCAAAACTCAATCTCTCTACCAATACAAGGTCACACACTCAATGGCTTCTTAAACCTGGGTGGCAACTTTCAAATATCTATGTACAGGAACATAGAGATCTGTGTGTTCATCGACACTGCCAACAATCTTACCATTATCCCAGTACTCTGTGCTCCTGTTACTCCCTCCAGAGTGACTCGCCTCACACCTTTCCACAAAAAGCTCCATTTGCGAACTTCAAGTCCAGTTGTGCAGCTTATCTATACCTTTCTGTAACCCACAACATCTTTCATCACTATCCACATCTCTACCAACCTTCGTGTCTTCTGCAAATTTACTAACCCATCCTTCAATGCCCTTATTCAGGTCATTGATATAAATGACAGCAACAGTGGACCCAAAACACATCCTGGCAGTATCCAATAGTAACTGAACTCCAGGATCAATCTTTCTCATCATCCACTACCCTCTGTCTTCTTTCAATGAGCCAATTTCTGATCCAAACTGCTTAATCACCCACAATCCCATGCCTCCGTATTATCGGCAATAGTCTAACATGGGGAACCTTAACAAACGCCTTACTGTAATACATATATACCACATCAACTGCATTACTCTCATCCATCTCTGTCTTTGTTCTCCTTCTTTAAGACCTCAATAAGGTTTGTGAGGCACGACCTACCCTTCACAAAATCGTGTTGACTATCCCTAATCAACTTACTCATCTCCAGATGATTATAAATCCTATCCCTTACAGGCATTTCCAACACATTACCCAGAATCAAATTAAGGCCCACACGCCTATAACTACCAGGATGGTCTCCACTCACCTGCTGGGGGTGGCACGGTGGCGCAGCAGTTAGCACTGCTTCAATTCCCGGCTTCTATTCCTGCCTCTGCCAACAGTCTGTGTGGAGTTTGCACATTCTCCCCGTGTCTGTGTGGGTTTCCTCCAGGTGTTCCGGTTTCCTTCCACAGTCCAAAATGTGCAGGTTAGGTGAATTGGCCGTGCTAAATTGCCCATAGTGTTAGGTGAAGGGACAATGTAAGGGGATAGGTCTAGGTGGGTTGCTAATCAGAGGGTCGGTGTGGACTTGCTGGGCCGAAGGACCTGGTTCCACACTATAAGCAATCTATTCTAGGGGGACGACATGTGCTCTCTTCCAGCCTTCTGGCACTATTCCTGTAAACAATGACGTCAGAAACATCAAAGCCAAAGGCATGGCAATCTCCTTCCTGGATTCCCACAGAATCCGAGGATAAATCACATCAGCCCTGGGGACTTACCTATTTTTAGACTTTGCAGAATTGTTAACACCTCCTACTTCAGCACTTCGATCCAATCTAGTTATGGAATCCACTCCCGTGGGGGAAAGACGTTGGCTAATTACCTTACCTGTATTCCTCGTGGACAATGATACAAATATTTCCGCTCGGGTCCCTGCCACTACTTTGCCAAAATGTACTGGGATACACATGTTCAGGACTTAGTATTTTCTCTACCTTTGTGTGTTCTAAGACCTCCAGCACCACATCTTCTGTGAAGGAACCTCTTTTCAAGCCACCAGTGTGTCTTTAACTGACTTGTCCACAGTAATTTCTGACATAAAATGTTCATTTAGGGTGTCGCCCATCTTCTGTGATTCCACTCATGGATGGTCTTATTGACATTTGCGGGGCCCTAGTGTCTCCCTAGTTGTTTTTTTTTGTCCTTGTGTGCTGTAGAATTTCCTTGCATTCTCCCTTAATCTAAAATGCCAAATCTATCTCATCCTCCTATGTTGCTTTCCATCTTATCCAGCCTCTCAGTTTCAGTCAAACGCTGCAGTATTAGTAACATCTTCGTCAATCTTTGCGCCGTTTAAAGTTTCAGGAAATTCTTCCTAAAGCAGGAGGATCCGAATTCTATGCAGTACTCCAACTGGGGACCCAGCAATGCCTTATACAGCCTTATCATAATGTACCAACTCATGTAGTCAATGCTGTGACCCATGAGAGTAAGTCTGCCAAATGCTCTTTCCCCACCCTGTCCATGTGTGATGCCACATCCAAGGAACAATGTAACTGTACGCCTTAGTCTCTCTCTCTCTGTTCGCCAACACTGCCCAGGCCGACCATTAATTGTGTTCGTCCTCCCTCGTTTGTTTTAACAAAATCCATCACCTGAATTCAACTCCATTTTTCATTCCTTGGCCCACTGGCTCAGTTGCTCGAGATCCCCCTCGATAACTGTATTCCCTGCGCACTATAACCCGTGTTCATTCCTGATTTTTATCAACATACTTACTAACAATGACTCCTATGCTCTTACAGAAATAATTTCTGTAAATGATGCATAACAGTGGATCTATTACTGTTCCTTATGGCACACTGCTGGTGATAGGCCCGTAGTCTGCACAACAACCCTCTCCCACCACTCCCTGTCTCCCACTGTCAAGCCAATTTTGTATCCAGTTGGCTATCTCTCCCTTCTCCCATGTGATCTAATCTTCCCAACCAGTGTTCCACGCTAAACCCTGTCCAAGGCCTTGCTGTGGTCAGTATAGACAAAGTCTCCTGTTCTGTCTGTCATCATCTATCTTCTTAGTCACCTGTTCAACAAACTCAGTCAAGTTTGTGAGACACTACATGTGCAGGCTTCCAGCGCATCACCCGTGGCTGTCACTGATATCAATACCTCTTTAAGGGGCACTTCTTCCTGAGTTACCCCCAATGTCCTCAGACAATACAGGATTAGCTACAGGGTATTGTCTTTTTTTTACGCATTTTAAAATCTTCAGCAACTCTTGTTCTGATATGCGGAGTCTTTTGAAGACTTTATTTCCCTGACTTCCCCAGTCTTTAAGTTCTGATGTGAAATTTTCGTTAAGGATCTCACTCATCTCTCGTGGTTCCACACATGGATTATCCCATTGATCTTCAAGGGGACACATTCTGTGCCTAGTTAATCTTCTGTCGTTAGTATTCATGAAGGATTTTCCTCAGCATTACCAAGCAAAGTTTTCTCAGGTCTCCTGTTTGCCTACTGATCACCGTCTTCAGTGTATTACTGCACCCACAATGTTCTTCGAGGAATCCAGCTGGCCATATATGACATGGACGCTTTTTTCTTGACCAGAAACTCAATAACCCCAGTCATCCTGAATTTTCTACTTGGAATCAGCATTTTCCTTCACACTAACAGAAATATCCTCAACCTGAACTCTCATTTTATCTTTCTTTTGAAAGCTTCCCACCTGCATGAGGTCCATTTACCTGCAAATAGTCTCCACAATCAACTGATAAAAGCTTTTGACCAATACCGTCTGGATTGGGGCAGGCCAATATTGATGTTTCACTTCTGGGCCAGGCCTGTCCTTTTCCATAACTGTTTTCAAACTAATAGAGTTGTGGTCACTTTGTCAAAGTGCTCCCCAACTAACACCTCAGTCCCTTTCCCTTCCTTGTTTCAAAGGGGAGGTCAGATTTTGCCCATTTCTCTAGGGGGAGGGCAAACAACCTGTGGTAATTGTGCACATCAGTGCACATTACATAGATAGAGTTAGGTGGATTCTGGTCAAGTGAGTATTGGGAGTTAGGTAAGAAGTTAATAAGCAGGACTACAAGGGTAGTGAGCCCCAGATTATTCCCAGTGCCATTCGCCAGCGAATACGGAAATAGAAAGATAAGCCAATGAATGAGTGCCTGAGGAGCTGGTGGAGGGGGAAGGGTTTTACGTCTTGGATCATTGGGATCTCTTCTGCAGTAGAGGTGAACTGGACAAAGGGGTTTGGTTAGACATAAACCAGAGGGGTACGAACAACCTGGAGGGAGATTTGCTACTGTTACCTGGGAGGTCTTAATCTGGTTTGACAGGGGATTGGGATTCTAAAAGAGAGAGAGACCATCGGCCAGTCAGAGGAAAATACACCAGCCACCAACAGCCAGTTTCCTATTCAGGATATCCAGGGGCACAGTCAAGGGAGGGAAAAGACTTCTGGTTTAAAGGGCATTTATTTCATGAGGCCTGACTGGTAAGGCAGGTGAGCTCAGAGCATGGATTAGTTCTGGGGACTGGGATGTTATAGCCATAACAAAAACATGGCTGAGAGAAGGGCAGGATTGGCAGCTCAGTGTTCCGCGATACAAAAGGTACAAGTGTGACAGAAAGACAAGTAAGTGAGGAGGGAAAGTTGCGCTTGAGATAAGGGAGAACATAACAACAATGGTCAGAGAGGATACTCCTAAAGAGTCATCAAATGAGGCCATATGGTGAGAATTTAGAAAGAAGAAGGGCCGATCACTTTGTTGCGACTGCATTACAGACTCGCAAAAAGCCAGCGTGTATGAGAAGAGCAGATGTGTAGAGAGATTGTGGATAGGTGTTGGAATAAGAGAGCAGTATTGATTGGAGATTTTAATTTCCCCTGGATTGACTTATGCATTCAGCGAATAAAAGCCCCATATGGGTAACAATTTGTCAAATGGGTGCAAGTAAGTTTCCTTGACCAAAATCTAGAAGGTCCTGCTCTACTCAGGTGTGCACAACATTGAATCTCCCCTGAAAAAACGAGATGAGGAAGTGACTG
The DNA here is from genome assembly GCF_020745735.1 of Hemiscyllium ocellatum. Lineage (NCBI taxonomy): Eukaryota > Metazoa > Chordata > Chondrichthyes > Orectolobiformes > Hemiscylliidae > Hemiscyllium > Hemiscyllium ocellatum. The sequence continues at coordinate 903,439 of NC_083449.1, forward strand.
AAGTGTCAGTCAGAGAGCACTTAAAGTCCAGCGACCGCAACGGTCTTAGTTTTAAAATAACTACAGAAAACGATAGGAGAGGTCCACAGGTTAAGGAGCTAGGCTGGAACACAGCCAGTTTTGGGGCCATGAAGCAGGACCTAGCAGAGTTTGAGTGGGTGAGTCTGTTTGAAGGAAAAGAAACGACTGGAAAATGGGAGGCTTTTAGAAGTGTGATACTGAAAATCCAGGGTCAGTATGTAACTGTTAGAGTGAAGAGAAAATGGCAGGTTTCGTGATCCATGTCTGATGAGGGATATTGAGGCTCTGCTCTGGCAATTGAAGATATTATTCATTGGGATTAAGGTTTTCTGTATCTACCGAACCTCTTCCAACTCTAAAGACACAATCAATCTGTGGAGACCCTATAATCTTCTCAGGTCTCTGTCGAACCCACTCCAGTCCCTGTGACTGTTCCAATCCAGTTCCTAAAGGGCCTGCAATCTGTGTAACATGCTCTCATCACTATCACCCACCCTGTCAATGTGAGCTCTTCCAGTATTTCCACCCATCTACTCATCTGCATAAACCTCTCCAGCTCTTAAACACCTATCTGTGTTAACGACAACCTCCCCTACAACACTTTCCCACTATGCCAAACTGGAAGAGATTACTAATGCTCCTTTATCTGTGTAACTGTCTCCATCAAAATTGCTTTTCTCATCTCCATGAAAATCTGTCCGATTCCACATCCTCCATGTCTAAATAACACCAGAACCTAAGAATTTCGATATCTCTAACCCTGTTCAGTCCCGACTAACATCCATATGTGTATTTTTTCTTCCAGTCTATACAACCGACATTATCTCTGTAATCTGTTCCATTCCCTAAATAGTCCCTGTCAGTATAAACCAGCACTGTCCTACCACTATCCTTACCCCTTTAAACTGATCCATCCCTCCCAACCTCCCCATCTCCATGAACTCCTGCAGGCCCTACAGCTCTCCAAATTTCTGTAACCTCCTGTGGCTCTGTGGTCCTCCCTCCATGTCAAACCACCTGCAGTCCCCACATCCCTCCCAATCTGGGTCCTCTGCTCCAGATCAGACCATTGCTGTCTCTGTAAACACCTCCACCTCTGACAACTCTTCTCATTTGTGTAACCTCGTTCAGACCCCATACTCTCCAGCTTCCTGCAGCCTCTTCCTGCCATTGCAATCAAAATCATGTTTATGTCAAATCCACCAGTGCTTAAACCTTCCCCAACTCAGTAACCTCTTGCAGTCCTAACAAAACACCTAAACTGTGAAACCTTTCATTTCGCTACAATCCTCCCTCCCTCTTTCCTCAAATGCGTTCATTACCATGTAACCTCCATGTAATTACTGAATCCTCATTTTGCACTGCAACTCTCCAAATGTCTGCAAAATCCTCCTGTTCTGATATCCCTCCCTATCTCTGTAACCCCTACCACCCTCCAGTGCCCTTTTGGGGAACGTGGCAGAGGAGGAAAGATTTGTAGAGTCCGGGCCATGTTACAGAAGTAGAATCCTGGGATTTACAGATCTAATGTTTGCGGTGTGCAGATTATTGGAGAGGACTCTGACAGACAGAATTTATGACTAGATTAGATTAGATTAGATTACTTACAGTGTGGAAACAGGCCCTTCGGCCCAACAAGTCCACACCGACCCGGCGAAGCGCAACTCACCGATACCCCTACATTTACCCCTTACCTAACACTACGGGCAATTTAGCATGGCCAATTCACCTGAAAACGGAGCACCCGGAGGCAACCCACGCAGAGAACGTGCAAACTCCACACAGTCAGTTGCCTGAGTCGGGGAATGAACCGGGTCTCAGGCGCTGTGAGGCAGCAGTGCTAACCACTGTGCCACCGTGCCATCGTGTCGCTACTTGGAAAACCATAGTTAAATTTCAGACAGTAAGCATGGGTTTGTGAGGGGCAGGTCATGCCTCACAAACCTTACTGAATTTTTTGAGGATATGGCAGAATATGTTGAAGCTCATTCAGAAAATAAGGAGACATGGGATACAGGGAAATTTGTCTGTCTGGATACATGATTGGATGGCCCGGAGAAACCAGTGTATGGCAGCAGATGGCCAGTATTGAGTCTGGAGCTCAGTGACCAGTGGATTCTGTAACAGTCGGCTTTGGGACTCTGCTCTCTGTGATTTTTATAAATGACTTGGATGTGGATGTTGGAGAGTGGGTTTGTAAGTTTGTCAATCTGGTGGAGTGATGAGTAATATGGAGGACTGTGGTAGGTTGCATTGTGACTTTGACAGGAGGCAGACCTGGTTTAGAAATGGCAAATGCAGTTCAAGCTGGAAAAGTGTGAAGTGATTCATCCTGCAAGGTGGAATTTGAATACAGAATACAGGGTGAAAGGCAGAATGCTTGGCAGTGTGGAGGATCAGAGAGATTAAGGGGTCCATGTCCATAGATCCCTCAAAATTGCCATGCACGTTGTTAGGGTTGTTAAAAAGGCATATATTGTGTTGGCTTTCCTTAGCAAGGTGATTGATATTAAGAGCAGTGAGGTTTTACTGCATCTTTATAGCGTCCTGGTGAGACCACATTTGGAATATTGCGTTCAGTTCTGGTCCCCTCTTTACAGGAAGGATGTGCAAGTTTAAAGAGCGTACACAGGAGATTTACCAGGATGCCGCCTGGAATGGAGGGCATTTCTTATGAAGGAAGGTTGAGGGAGCTTACGCTTTTCTCATTGGAGTGAAGAAAGGGGTGGGACAACGTGGTAGAGATGAACAAGATGATGAGAGGCACAGAGAGAGTGAATAGTGAGAGATTTTTTCTCCTATGGCATAAATAACGATTACAAGGGGGTGTAATTTTAAGGTGAATGGAGGATGGATAAAAGGATAGAGAATGGTAGGTGGTTGGAATGCACTGACAATGGTGGTAGTAAAATTAGATATGCTCGGGACATTTAGTACACTCTTGCATTGGCACGTGAATGATAGTGAAATGAAGGATATGGGAGTTAGTTTGGTCTTACCGTCGGATAAAATGTTGGCATGGCATCATGGCCGAAGGGTCTTGTTCTGTACTGTCCTGTGTTCTGCGTTCCATATGGTAAATTGGTAATACGCTCAAATTAGTGTAAAAGGATATGGCATTCAGCAGAATCTAGTCAACTGGATACAAAATTGGCTTGCTGATTGGAGACAGATAGTGATGGGAGACATGTTGTTTTTCTGACTGGAGGCATGTGACCAGTGGTGCAGTGGGTCCCCTGTTGTTTGTCATTTGGATAAATGGTTTCGATGGGATTATTGGTTTCCTGGTAAATAAGCTTCTTGGGTGACACTGACATTGTTGGTAAAGTGGACAGTGAAGAAGGTTATCTATGATACAACAGGATGAACAGTACTGCTGTGAGAGTGGGCTGAAGAATAGCAGGTAGTGTTTAATTAGATAAAGGTGAGATGTTCCATTGTGGTGAAACAAACCAGGGATGGGACTTGTACTGCTACTGTTCGGGCCCTGGGTGGTGTTGTCAGTCAGAGACACGGGAATGCAGCTGCACAGTTCTTTGAAAATTGCATCTCAGGCAGGCTGGTGAAGCAGGCATTTGGGTTGGTTACCTTCATTGGTCAGAGCATGGAGAGTAAGAGTTGGGATGTCATATTGTATCTGTACAACACATTGGCGAGGCCACCATAAATGCATTGCTGATCAGTAGGAAGAAACCATCAGGTTCAGTTCCCTGCTTTTGGGAAGGACAACAAATATTCTAACCTGGTCTGGCCAACGTTTGATCCAGACCCACAGCAAGAGGGCTGACTCTGAGCTGCCCTCTGGGTAATTAGCAGTGGGGTCAAAGAATGTTAGTCCAGGCAGTGATATCCACATCCCATGAATGAATAAATAAAAATACATATGTCCCTCCCTACCTCTGCAAACCCCATCCAGCTGCAACAACCCGTACTTAGTTTGAAACACTCTTCAGGCCCTGACCACTCCCTGTAACACTCTCACCACCTCCAGCACCTTCACCTCTCCCTGTTCCTATTTGACAGTATACCCTCACAGGGATTCCTCCAACAACTGCCCTCCTCCTGCTAACAGACCCTTTGTAACCCCTTTAAGACTTACTCCTAAAACACTCTCTCACTTCAGGATTTTAAGTACTTTTTGGTGATCTTCTCAGCCTCATAATCTAATGTGATCCATTTTGTCCTGAGTGAGGGACAAGTGTGAGTTTCTTGTTAATATTTTGTCTGTTTCAATGGAATATCCTTTTGTTGGGTGAGTTACACTGTTCCTTCAAATGTTTACCACTGTTCCTTTCCGCACACACATATTTCAGTTTGTTTAGCTTGTTTAGCTTGGTCAGTTCTCCTCTCAAACGCATATAATTGGCAATTTTTGCTTTTAATTGTAGCTTGTCCTTTTTGTGATTCACTTTAAAATTTTATATTTCTTCTTAATGCACTTTATCACAATTTCGGAGAGGATTCTCTCCAAATGATATTACTCATTCACTAAGTTTCATCACACAATGGTGATCTAACATGATTACATCCTTAGTCAGTTGCACAATGTGTTATTTAAAGAAACACATAAAAAATTCTCCGAACTGCCCTTCCAATATCACTGTTGTCAGTGTGATTGTCAAGATTATACGAATTTTGAATTTTCACTGAATTGTCATTGTGCCTTTATTAAAAATTCCAATGAGTTCCTGTGCAATGCAGTGATGAGCAATGAAATGCTGTTCAGTGGCCTAAAACTGTTCTGCTTCTTCTGTCCTTGGCAAGTAGTAGCCAGAATTTACATTCAGACTGACTCTACTTCATGGTCTGCGGCCAAATGCTTTCTCTGTAATGCCTTTGTTACCCATTATTGTTAGCGTTGTCGACTTTGCCAGAGTTTCCACAAGGTTGTCAACCATTGAATATTTATGTCCACCTTTTTTCACCCTGTAACCACGTCACCCTGGTGTCTAACTCTCTTTTATCTCTGTCACAAATCCATCTACCTTATGGCAGAGACTTTGTCCATTCCAGAAAAAAAACATAATTTACTGTTTCCTACAATTTCCTGTCACAAATTGATTCACTGACGTACAGTTTTAGTTAAACTTGGTCCCATCCTGCTTGTCTTCAGCCACATCCCCATGCTGTTCCAAAGCTTCACCTTTTCTATTTGGATTTGGAAAGCTCCTTTCACCTGAACCCTGTCCTTGCATCCTCTCTGTCAGTTTAAAGCCCTGTCCCTAAAGCTACCGACGTGATTGGCCAGGGCACTGGTCCCAGCACACTTCCAGTGGGACCATCCGAGTGGTTTATTTTTAAACTCAGGTATGGGATATGGGTGTCTCTGACTGACCAGCCTTTCTTGCCCAGCCCTAGTTGCCCTTGAGCTGAGTAACTTGCTCAGTCATTTCAGAGGCAAACACTTTGGTGTGGGGATGTTATACAGATCACGTGATGATGGCAGATGTCCCCTAGTGTATTTTTGATGAACAAACATTGTTTTGGACATCAGCAATGATTTCATGCTTATTCATGGATTGTTAATTGCAATTTAAAAAAAAATGATGATTGCAAATTCCACCATTTCTGATAGTGGGATTTAAACCTGCCTCCACTGAACATTGGGTGAGCTTTTGGATGCATGCTCTAGCAATAATACCACGAGGCCATCACTTCACATGCGAAAAGGTTGCTAATTCCTGAACACTGATACCAGGTCATCAGGTACCTAAACCTGCTCATCCTACATGATTGTTTCGTTATAAAATCTTCCTGCCATTTGGTGATATCACTCAGTCTCTCTCCATGTGGTATCCCTCACTGTGAGGGTCTAATTGTTGCCTCTGTCAGCGTCTCTCTCTCTTGCAGCTACTCCAGATCCTGAGCCAATTGAAGTCTTCACTCCAGAGAGATGCAGCAGCACAGAATAGGGATGGAGACAGAGTTGTTCAGATCTCTGTTGGACTTAGTTCCATTCTCCATGTGTACCCCTCACGGGATCAGTCTTATTTCCCATACTGTCTATTCCTCTGACTCCTGTAGTTATTAGGAAGGTCCTGACTCAGTAGACTTCCCAGCTGCTGGGTGTCTCGTTCATCGCCAGGGAGACAAAGGGAAGGGAGATTTGCAGTCTTCAATAAATCCTCCAGTGAGGTTAGATCACTCACAGTGAACAGAGCAGAGAGCAAAGAAAGAGCTCCAAACATCGGCTGACAAAACATGACATAGATACAGTGCTGGAAGGGTAGCACAGTACAGATACACCCCAGGCTTAATCAACACCCCTATAGTACGTTCTGTTGTGCTAAGCCTCACTAATCTGCAACACTCTATCTATGCATGCCTTGGTGACTAGTGTCTTCAATAATTTGTAACTCCTATAACAGTTCCTGTCCCGATAACCTCCTGCCTTCCCGATATTCCCTCCACATATTTGAATTGTACTGCATTCCAAACTACCATCCCTATCGCTGTAACTTGCTTCAGTGTCTGTAACGTGCCTTATCTCAGTAGTCTCCTCCTCCAATAACAGGAGACAGGGTTATGCAGCATGGAAACGGTTCCTTCGATCCAACTCGTCCATGCAGACCAGAGTCCCTGAACGAGTCGCGTTTCCATGCATTTGACCCATATCCGTTCAAACCTTCTCCTCTCCATGGACCTACCCAAATGTCTTTTATATGTTGTTATTGTACTTTTCTCCACCACTTCCCCTCGAAACCCATTTCATATCTGCACCATCCTCTGTGTGGAAAATTTTCTCCTCCAATTCCTTTTAAGATTTTTCCCCTCCTATCTCCTACTTATGCCCCCCAGAACACAGAACATACAACATGACAGTGCAGTACAGGTCATTCGGCCCTCAATGTGCGCCAACCTGTGGAACCAATCTGAAGCCCATCTAATCTTCCCTATTCCATTCTCATCCATATGATTATCCAATGAACGTTTAAATGCCCTTAAAGTTGGCGAGTCTACCACTGTTTCAGTCCATGCATTCCATGCCCTGACTATCCTGAGTAAACAACCTACCTCTGGTATCTGTTCCATATCTATTAATTAACATTAATATTGATCACTACCTCAATTTAAAGCTATTTGCCCTCGTGCTAGGCATCGCCATCCGAGGGAAAAGGCTCTCACTGTCCAACTCATGCCACCCTCTGATTATCTTATATGTCTCAATTAATTGGCCTTAAACACTTCTCTCAAACATAAACAGATTCAAGTCCCTCAGCCTTCCCTCCGTACCAGGTCACATCAGAGTAAAACTCCTCGGAACCCTTTCCAAATATTTTAACATCCTTCTAATGTGGTGACCTGAACCATAGGCAACAATCCAAATGCGGCTGCACCAGAGTTTTGTACAGCCGCAGCACTATCTCATGGTTCCGAAACTCAATCCCTATATGCTGAATGCCTTCTTAACATCCATATAAAACTGGGTGTCAACATTCAGTGATCCATGTACATGGACACAGTGATCTCTCTGCTCATCTGCACTATGAAGTTCTGCTTTCCTCACATCCACCTGTTTGGTCACCTCAAAGAAGTCAACAAGGTTTGTGAGGCATGACTTACCCTTCACAAAACCGTTCTGACTATCCCTCATCAACGTATCCATCTCCAGATGATTATAAATGCTAGCCTTTACAAGCCTTTCCAACACTTTGTCCAGAATCGAAGTAAGGCTCACAGCTCTATAATTATCCAGGGTTGACTCTATTCCCCTTCTTGGTCAAGGGAACAACAGTTGCTGTCCTCCAACCTTATGACACTGTTCCTGAAGGCAATGATGACATAAAGATCAAAGCCAAAGGCTCAGCACTCCCCTTACTGGCCTCCCAGAGAAGCAAAAAATAAATCCCATCTGGCACAGGGGACCTTTGTTTTTCACTTTCCAGAATTGCTGACACCTTATCCTTCTGCAGTTCAATCCCATCTAGTTATGGACTCCACTGGCCTGGGGTAAAGACGTTGGCGACCTGTACCCCTCATGGTTTTATAAACCTTTATAAGGTCACCCCTCAGCCACCAACGCCCAGTGGAAATGTGAAGGACAATGATAAGCATATTTCAGCTCGCGTCTCTGCTACTACTTTGCCACAACGTTCTGGTATACACTTGTTCAAGACCTAGGGCTTTCTCTACCTTTGTGTTCTAAGACCTCCAGCACCACCTCTTCTGTAATGGGGACGCATTACAAGCCATCACCGTTTCTTTCCCTTCGTTTCCTTGTCTTTGTCCACAGTACGTTCTGACATGAAATGCTCATTTAGGCCCTCGCCCATTTCCTGTGGTTCGACACTTGGATGGCCTCACTGATCATTGAGGAGCCCTAGTGTCTCTCCAGTTGCGTTTTTGTACTTGTGTGCTGTAGAAAATTATTCGCATTCTACTTAAACGTATCTGCCAAATCTATCTCATTCCCCCCATACCATGTTGCTTTCCAGCTTATCCAGCCTCTCCGTTTCTGTCAAACCCGCCAGCATCCGTAACATCTTCGTCAATCTTTGATCCATTTGCAGTTTCAGAAATTGCTTCTCAGATCAGGATGATCAGAATTCTATGCAGCGTTCCAAAGCTGTGCTGATTATCCCTAATCAATCCTTGTCGTTGCAAACGCATGTACCTCCTGTCCTGCAGAATCGGTTCCAACAATGTCTGCATCGCTGACATCAAACTAATTGGTGTTGATGTCCCTGACTTTCCCTTGCAGCCTTTCCTAAACACTGGCACAACCTTAGCCATCCTCCAGGTTTCCAGCCCATCACCCATGGCTATCACTGATAGAAATATCTCTTTATGGGACCCCACAATTTCTTCCTGAGCTTTCCGCAATATCCTGGGATATACGTGATTAGTTCCCAAGGATTTTCCCATGTTATATGCATTGTAGAACCTTCAGTACCTCCTGTTCTGTTAAGAGGAGTCTTTTGAAGACGTCACTGTTCCTTATTTTCTGACTTCCCCAGTATTTCACCAAGGTAAGTTCAAACATGAAATTTTTGTTCAGGATCTCACTCATCTTCTGTGTTTCCACACTTGGATGGCCCCATTCTTCCCCTAGTTAATCTCCTGAAGATTATACTTGAAGGATCTCTTTGGGTTTTCCTCAGCCTGATCTGCCAATGCTTTTTGTGATCCCCTTTGTTCCCTTCTGATTTCCCTCTTAAGTGAATTACTCCACCCGCTATGTTCTTCAATGGATTTCCTTAATCCAGCTGGCTATATGTGACACATGCCCCCTTTTTGTTGACCAGAGCCTCAATATCCCCAATCATCCAGTGTCACCCCCACTTGTGTCAGCATTGTCCTTCACACTAACAGACATATGGTGTCCTTGAAATCTCATTTTATCGCTCTTTTGAAAGCTTCCCACCTGCCTGACATCCCTTTACCTGCAAATAGCCTCCACATCAATTGCCAAAAGCTCTTCACTAATATTTTCTGGATTGTGGCAAGATGAATTTTGATCTTTAACTTGTGGAGGAAGTGAGGACTTCAGATACTGGAGATCAGAGCTGAAAATGTGTTGCTGGAAAAGCGCAGCAGGTTAGGCAGCATCCAAGAAGCAGGAAAATCGACGTTTCGGGCATGAACTATGTTTCTGCCATATCTATGGTATTCCAGTCCCATGTTCTCATCCATGAGCCGACTTGATTTGCCCTAATTTTTCGGTCTTTTATTTGAAATAAATGCACTTGAATCAATCAGTTTTCTCTCATTGTCTGCTGTGCTCTTTCCTGAAGTTTCTACTTAAGTTCCGGTCTTGAAATTCTGTCCCAGCCTCTACCTTCAGACTGCAGCCTGGCACCATCCCCCTCACTATGGACAACACCCTCACCTTTCATGTCATTTGCAAACCTACTAATGATACCTTCTGCTTTCACATCAGAGTGACGAATGTAAAAAATAAACAGCAATGGCTCCCGCACAGATCCCTGTGGTACACCCGTTGGTGAAAGAATTTCAATCGTAAAAACAGCCCTCCACAGTTGTGGATTCTGTTTGCCAAATTGCCTTGGATCCCATTGGTCTGTTGGACCAGCCTTCTATGTGGGACCTCGTCAAACGATGTAATGAACTCCATGTAACCCACATCATCTGAACAGCCCTCATCAAAATGCTCAATCGTAATTTCAAATAAAATTCTCAGCTGAATTCGGGAAAGGATCTTACTCAACCAAATCTATGATGAGTATCCCTAATCGATCTCTGCCTTTCCAAATTTTGATTCATTCTGTTCCTCAGAATTGTTCCCAATAATTTCCCTCTCCCTGCTGTCAGACTATCTGCTCTGTAATTACCTGGCCTATCCCTGCTTCCCTGCCTGAACAAAGGAACCACATTAGCGATCCTCCCGTAATTCGGCACTACACCTGTAGCCAGCAAAGTATTAAATATATCCACCACGGCTCCAGCAATTTCCTCCTTTACCTCCCATAGCAGCGTGGGATACATTGCATTGGGCACTGGGGATTCCTCCACCTTTAAGCCTGTGAAAACATTTAATACCTCCTCCTTATTGATCTTAATGTGTTTGAGAATCTCACCGTCCCAACTGATATCTCCGGCTACAATGCCTTCCTCCTGTGCGAATACAGATGGGAAATATTCATTGAAGGCCTCACGTACTTCCTGTGGCTCCATATACCGATTGTCCCTTTGGTTTCTAACAGGCCCCACACTTTCCCCAGTAACTCTCTTTTTCTAACTATACTGCGAAAATAGCTTGTAGCTTTTCCTTAACACTAGCTACCAAGGATGTTGAATGGTAATTGTTTGTCCTTCATTTTTAAGGACCCCCCCCCCCCCCTTGCACACTCTATACTTTCGAATGGCTTCACCTGAGTTTATTGCACTGTATTTTCTTTATCAAACTCACAATATCGCTTAACCAATATTCGCTGGACTTGCCGCCTTTACTATTCCCTTGTCAGGACCACACTGGCCATGAATTCTCATTTTAACATACTCTCATTTTCCATATATAGAACCAACTGCAGATTTTCCTCCCAGTCACTGTTTGCCAGATCCTCGCTAATGATACTGACAGGAGACTCAGTTGTGAGGGGGACAGACAAGAGACCCTAGGATGGTGTGCTGCCTCCTGGGTACCATGGGCAAGGGTGTCTCTGAGCGGTTACTGAACATTCTGAAGTGACAGGGTAAATACCTAGAGGTCATTGTGCACATCGGTCCACATGACACAGTTAGTCAAGGGCTTGGGATCCTGTGAAATATGTACAGGGAGTGAGGAAAGAAGTTAAAAAGCAGGACCTCAAGGGTTGTGATCTCCGGATTACTCCCAGTGCCACATGCCAGTGAGGATAGAAATAGAAAGATAGGCCTTATGGAGTGTGGCTGAGGAGCTGGTGGAGGGGTAGAATTTTGAGTTCTTGGATCATTGGGACCTCTTCTGGGGTAGAGGTAACTTGCACAAGGGCGAACGGGTTTGACTTGAACCAGAAGGGCACCAGTATCCCTGGGTGGAGATTTGCTTGTCTTACCCTGGAGGGTTTAAACTAGTTTGGCAGGGGTTTGGACTCTGAGTAAGAGAGGTACCATCAACTAGTCAGGGGAAAATACATCAGCCATCAAGAGCAAGTTTCCTATCAAGGATCTCCGTGGCACAGTACAGGGAGGGAAAATACTTCTGGTTTAAAGGACATTTATTTCAACACACGAGGCCCGACAGGTAAGGCAGACGAGCTCAGAGCATGGATTGGCTCCGGGGACTGGGATATTATAGCCATAACAGAAACATGGCTGAGCGAAGGGCAGGACTGGCAGCTCAGTGTTCCAGAATACAGAAGCTGCAGGCGGGACAGAAGGACAAGTAAGTGAGGAGGAGCAGCTGCCTTATTGATAAGGGAGGACATAACAACAGTGCTTAGAGAGGATACTCTTTCGGGGTGATCAAATGAGGTCATATGGTTAGAAGTTAGAAATAAAAAGGGGATGGTCAGTCTGCTGGGATTGTGTTCTGGATCCCCAAATAGCCAGCGGGTACTAGAAGAGCAGATGTGAAGAGAGATTGCGGGTACCTATAGAAATAATAGAATAGTATTGGTTGGAGATCTTAACTTCCCCTGTATTGACTGGACCACCCAGAGTGTAAAAGTCCTATATGGGGTGGAATTTGTCAAATGTGTCCAAGAAAGTTTCCTAGATCATTAGAGAGGGCCCCACTCTACGCAGGCAGCTGAAAACGAGACCTCCCCTCAGAAAACGAGGTCAGACAAGTGATTGAAGTGTCAGTCGGAGAGCACTTTGGGTCCAATGACCACAACTGTACTCTTTTTAACACAGTTATGGAAAAAGATCAGGCAGATCCACAGGTTAAGGTCTTAAGCTGGAGCAGGGCTAATTTTGGGGCTATTTGGCAGGGTCGAGCAGAGATCGATTGGGTGAATTAAAATCACACAACACCAGGTTATAGTCCAACAGATTTAATTCAAAGCACCAGCTTTCGAAGACCAGGTGATCATTCTGAAAGATGAAAACTTAAACTAAATTTGTTGGTATTATTTTCCATCACACTGCAATCCTGTTGCTATAAATTCTGGGCCTGTTTATTGTGCTCCACAACCACCTGATGAAGCCGCGCTATGAAACCCAGAGCCTCCAAATAAACCCGCTGGACTGTAAGCTGGTGTTGTGTGATTTTTAACGTTCTCCATCCCAGTCCAACACCAGCTCCTCCACATCATGCACCCATCCACTGGGTGAGTGTGTTTGAAGGAAAAGGAATGACTGGCAAATGGGAGGCTTTTAAAAGTGTGAGCTCAAGGATCCAATATGTCCCGATGAGAGTGAAGGGGAAAACTGGCAGGTTTAGGGATCCCTGCTTGATGAGGGATATTGAGGCTCTGTTCAAGAAAAAGAAGGCGGCACACATTGTCTTCGATGTTTCCGTGTCTACGTAATCTCTTCCAGTCCTAAAGACACGATCACTCGGTGGAGACAAAACAATGCTCTCAGGTCCCTGCAGCATTCCCGATCTGTATAACACACTGAAAGCCTGTGATTTTCCTGATCCAGTTCTGACGAGACTCACTCTCTGTGTAACATCATCCCATCGCTAACACCCACCCTTTCATTGTAAGCCCCTCCTGTATCTCCATCCATGTACTCATCTGCACAACCTTCTCCAGCTCTTACAACCCTACCTGTGTAAACTCACCCTCCCCTACAACCCTTTCCACTTTGACCAAACTGAAGGAGGTTACTAATGCTTCCTTATCTGTGAAACTGTCTCCAACCAAAATTACTGCCCTTCTGGATAATCTGTAAGACTCCACACACTTCATATCCAAATAAGTTGCAGAAGTAAAACTTCCTATATCTACAAACATCTTCAGTCACGACTATCCTCCATATTTGTGTATGGCTTCCAGTTTATACAACCCACTTTATCCCTGCCATCTGCTCCATTCACCGAAAATCCTCCCTGTCTGTGTAAACCGCTCCATCCTACTAACACCCTTCTCCCTGAAAACTGCTCCATCCCTCCCAACCTCTCCATCTTCATGAACAAATGTAGATCGTACAGCTCTCCACATTTCTGTAACACCCTGTCGTTCTATGTGTTCCCTGTGAAACCACCTCCATTCCCCACAACACTCCCAAACTGTGTAGTTTTCTCCAGATCAGACCATTGCTGTCTCTGTTACCTCCGACAATCCTAGTCAACCCTTCCTAATGTATTTATTCATTCAGATCCCATCCTCTTCAGCCTCCTTAAACCTCTACCTGCCATTGCAACCCTCCCTATTTTGAACACAGTACAGTACAGCACAGTACAGGTGCTTTAACCCTCAATGTTGTGTCAATCTTTTATCCTACTATAAGATCAATCTAACCTGCAGGCCATTGAAAGAACAAAGAAAATCACAGCACGGGAACAGGCTCTTCAGCCCGCTAACCCTCCGCTGATCCAGATTCTCTGTTTAAACCTGTCGCCTATTCCGTCGCCTATTTGGTGAGGATCTGTACCACTTTGCTCCCTAGCCATTCATACATCTGTCTGGATACATCTTAACTGACGTTATAATTTCCACCTGTACCATCTCCGCTGGCAAAGTGTTCCAGGCCCCCATCACTTTCTGCCTAAAGATCTTTCCACGCATATCTGCCCTAAACCTTTCCCCTGTCACTGTGAACTCGTGACCCCGAGTAATTGAGTTCTGCACTCTGGATGAAAAATGCTTCTTGCTATCCACCTTATCTATACATCCATTAGTTTGCAGATCTCAATCAGGTCCCCAGTCAACCTTCGTCTATCTAATGAAAATAATCCAAAACTATTCAATCTCTCCTTATTGCTAGCACCCTCTATACCAGGCAACATCCTGGTGAACCTCCTCTGCACCCTCTCCAAAACATGCACATCCTTTTGGTAATGTGGAGACCTAAACTGTACGCAATATTCTAAACCAAAGTCCTATACAACTGTAATATGACTTGTCAGCTGTTATACTCAATACCACGTCCAATGAAGGAAAACATGACGTATGCCGCCTTGACCACTTTACTGACCTGCGTTATCACCTTCAAGGAACAATGGATCTGAATACCCAGCTTTAAATTTTTCCCAGGACCTTCCCATTTGCAGTATAATTCACTTTTGAATTGGATCTTCTGGAATGCATCACCTCGCATTTGCCAGGATTGAACTCCATCTGCCATTTCTCTGCCCGCCTCTCCAATCTATCTATATTCTGCTGTATTATCTGACATTCCCCTTCACTGTCTGCTACTCCACCAATCTTAGTGTCATCTGCAAACTTGCTAATCAAGGAACCGATACCTTCCTCCAAGTCTACCAACATTCAGCTCCTCACCACCACCACCCTCCCCCTTTGCAGGGGAAGGATCCTAACCCTAACAACCCACGAGAGACTGACTGACCGTGTCCAAGCTCCCGGTCTGGGATCTGAGACCCCCCTTGACTTACTGTGCTAGGCACCGTGACTGACTGTGGATAATGATTCCTGGGTTTGTATTTCACTAAACCCGCAGCAGGCGGGTGAGCCTGGTAGCTCTAGCTGAGGGGTAACACTGCTAAAGGCAGGGTGAGGTAAGGCAATACTTATGTGAGCATTCAAGTCAGCTCAAAGTGAATGTGTACAAACAGGGAGTGAGCAGCCCAGGACAGTCCATGAGCTCGGTGTGTGTCCCTGAGCACAGCGTCCTTGCAGCAGCATTGAGTGTGTACAAACACTGAGTGCGCAGCCCAGAGGGACAGTCCATGAGCTGGGTGTGTGTCCCTGAGCACAGTGTCCTTGCAGCAGCATTGAATGTGTACAAACACGGAGTGAGCAGCCCAGAGGGACAGTCCATGAGCTGGGTGTGTATCCCTGAGCACAGTGTCCTTGCAGCAGCATTGCTATGAGAGCTGTCAGTGCAACCTGAGTTGCAGCATTCAAGTACAGAAGCGTACTGTCAGTAGGTCGGAGATCTGCTGGGATGGCATGGTGAGGCTGACATGTGTCAGATGCCAGCATTGGAGGATATGTAGTACATGCAGCTTTGGACTGTGCAATGTCCCCTGAGACACTGTTGTCCAAGACAGAAGGCCACAGGATCTGGGGTCATGCTGGCGTCACCAGATACCAGCTCTAACATTCATGTCAAATTGTCCATATTGAGTTTCCCCACAGTCGGAGGGAGGACATGAACCTGAAAATTAATGAGGAGAGATCTGCATGAATGCGGCTGCTGATCATCAGGAGTTATTCAATCAGCAATTGGCCACTGTCTTGCTGAAATCTTGTCTTGAACTGTACAGCACAGGAACAGGCCCTTCGGCCCACTAAGTTGCACTGATACTTGATGCCTTTAGAAGTTATGAAATGTTGTATATCATTATATTCCCTGCTAACTCATGTACATGTCAAGATACCATCATTGCTGTTGTATCATTTCTTACTGCTTCCTCCATCAGTGCATTCTTGGCATTTTCACATTCTGTCTGGAACAGAGAAAAAAAAACTTGCTTCTCATGTCCTTTAAACTTTCGCCCATTTACCTAAAACTTATGCCCTCTAGCAATTAATGTTTCTACTCTGAGGCAAAAAAAGACTCCAACTGTCTATTCTATCCATACCTCTCATAATTTTGTAAACCTTCAACAGGTTCCACTTATGCCTAATATCCTCCAAACCAGACAACATCCTAGTCAATGTTTTTAAAAACCGTCTCCAATACCTTGACATCCTTTTGCTGATCTGGTAATCAGTCCTGCACGCAATATTCTAAATGATGCCGAAATATAGTTCTATCCAGCTGCAACATGTAACAATGTTTTCCTGTGTTGCCACTTTCAGGGAACTATGGACCTGTATGCCCAGATTCCTTCAATGTAGAAGCTACTTAGAGGTCTTTCATTTATTGTATATTTCTCTCCTGCAGCAGACTTTCTCAAAGGTATCAACTCACAATTGCCCATTTTAAATTACATCTTCTTTTTCTGCATCCAAGTCTCCAGCCCACGAATATCCTGCTGCATCATCTGCCAATCATCCTGACAATCCGCAACTCCCCCAATCTATTCACTCATATCCAGACAAAAGAAAACCACCCTTCCACCACTACGGACTGGTGTCACCAAGCAGTTTTCTGTCGATGTTACTGACTGAGCGCTGATCCTATTTCACATCCCCTTCTGTATGAGTCTGCTGTAAGGAACCAAATCAAAGGCCTTGCAGAGGACCAGATGGCCAACATCCAGCTCCATGTCCTCATCAATCACTTTTGACAATTTCTCAAAATATTCAATCAAGTTTGTGAGACGCAATTTTCCCCACACAAAGCCATGTTGCCCATCATGAATAAGTCCATATATTTCCAAATGTGGGTCAGTCCTATCAGTCAGAATCTCCAATATTTTCCGTACCACTGATGTAAGGCTCTCCGAGCTGATATTCCTGGAATTATCCGTGTTGCCCTTCTTCAACCAAGGAGCAACATTGGCTTTTTTTCCAGTTCTCTAGAACCTCTGCTGTCACTGAAGCGCATGCAAAGTGTGTGCAGAAGGTCCCAGCCATTTACTACCTCGATCCCCTCAGTATTCTGGGATTAATCCCATCATATCCTGGAGACTTGTCGAACTTAATAGTTTTCAAAACACCCAACACAGCTTCCATTTTTAATATCAAAATGACGCTGGATATCAGCATATCTATCTCTTGACTCACCACCGATCATGTCCTCCTCTTTTGTGAATACCAATACAAAGTATTTATTAAGGACTTCACCCCCTTCCTCCAGCTCCATGCATTAATTCCCTCCTGTGTCCTTGATCGGGGCTACTTTTTCCATGGCTACTCTGTTCCTCCTGATAAACTGCTTTGGCATTTTCCTTAATCCTGTTTATAAAGACATTTCATCGTGCTTTTTCGTCCTCCCAAATCTTTTTCTTTACGTTTTTCCTGTCTTTTATCATGTTTTCCGAGGCTTCTGAGTGACTTCAGTTCCCAAACTCTTTGATGTAATTCCTTTTTTCTTTTTGACTGAACTGATAATTTCTCTTGTCATTAAACTTTCCCAAATCTTGCCATCCTTACCACCCTGATTCCATGACCAGATCTCACATCCCTGAATATTGTAACATCGAGAAGTGTTAGATGGGCTTCTCAGACAACTCTCCCAGATTCATCACAGTAGCCCACATTATTGAGGTCCTTTAAGCTTTAATTGAAACTCAGAACCATATACAAACCTTCGACGGTTTCTATTGCTTGCCTTTTATATTCCTTATTTTACTTTTCCTTCTCTGCTCTGAAAAGAAATCTGCTAAAGATGACTTGATATTTCTTGACAGCATCATTTCACAAACACTGTTTGCTTTCTAATTTCGTTTTAGATCTCACCCCTACATATTCCGCACTCCTCTTGGCATTCTGTAGTATTACGTTCCCGTTGTGTGAGGTAAGGTATCCTGTTCTGTCTTTGTATTCCTAGATTTCAAGGGGGCTCTGGATTTAGCTGCCTGACCCTTTCACTTTATGAGAACACATTTGCTTACAACCACTTTAATCTCCCCTCAGACTACCTGCCACTGCTCTGATTCTGATTTATCTTCTCGTTACTTGTTTCTGTTTATTTGAAGAAATAAAGTTAGACAGTGCCTTCTTAGTCTAGCTTTGTCCTTTACAATACTTACGTTAAAATCAAATGAATTATGATCACTATTCCCTAAATATTGTCCTTTTCTTTCCAGATGACAATGGTAATGACTGCGGATGGTGCTAACTGAGGAAATGTCAATGTACTCATACCTGCTGCTGAGTGTCAGGTGGAGGGAGGGAGTCGTTGTGGATGGGAACCATTTATTTCGGCTACTCAATCTTTAATCGTGTCAAGCTGTCTGAGTACTTCTGGAGTTGCACTTATCAAACAAGTGGAGATTATTTGATCATATTGCTGACTTTAACCTTGGAGAATTTGGCCAGACTTTGGCAAGGCAGAAGAACAGTTACTTGCTGCAGGATTCCTAACTTCTGATCTGATGTTCTCACCGTAGCAGGGAAATGGTCTTTGATTAACCTGAGAATGTTAGTGCCAATGGATTCAGCAATGGTACTGCCTCTGAATGTTGAATGGCAATGATGAGTTGGTTTAAGATGGTCATTGTCTGACATTTGTGTGGCACAGATGTTACTTGTCACTTGTCAGCCCGAAGTCCGGCTGCTGTCCAAGTTTCGCTGCATTTGGACTGATGTTTGTGATCTGAGGAGTTGGGAATTGTAAACTCATGAGCCAAACACCTCACATCTAATCGTATGAAGGAGTGAGTTTGCAGATAGCTGGTTTTCCAAACTCCCTGCTGCCTTTGTTCTTCTAGATGGCAGTGAGTTTAGAAGGTACTGTCCAATAAGCCTTGAAGCATTCAGTCTTGTAGATGGTATACACAACTATTGCTGCACATCAGTGGGATATGGATGGATGGTCGTGGAAGCGATAATTATTAAATTGGCTGGAATGTCACCTTATATTACATTGCAAGAATAGCCATCACAGGTATTGGTGAGTTAGTAGGTGAATTCCTAACCTCTGACCTGCTCTTAAAGGCAGTGTTATTAATGTGGCTAGTCCAGGGCATTTCCTAGTCGATGATGGCACTCGTGATGCTGACAGACACAGTGATGGGAACTCAGTGATGGGAATGCTATTGAAAAGATTGATGGTTTGATTCTTTATTGTTTGTCTAATGTTTGAGCGTCGTGAACATTATTTGCTGTTTGTCAGACAAAACCCGGATGCATTCCAGGTCTTGTTGCATTTCAGCATGGCCTGTTTCAGGAATGGTATAATCAGTGACCATTCCCCTGTCTGACCTTATGATGGAGAGAGGGTCATTGCAGTAGCTCGAAATGGTTGAGTCTCAGACACTCTCTTTCCTGAGGAATGGCTGCAGAGTTTTCCTGGAGTCCCACTGACTCACACTCATAACAGGCATTATTGTTGCTGGGACAATTACTCACACTGACAACAGGCATTATTGTTGCTGGGGTTAATTCTCACCAGGAGAGTACTTGCCCCAGATTCTGATTAACTATATTTTTACTCGGGCTCCTATTGTTACACCCGGTAAAATGGTGACTCGATGTTAAGAGTAATCACTCTCACTGCCCCTTTGGAGTTCCACTCTTTTAAACTGAGCTTGCAGTGTGTTCAGGATCTGAGTGAGCCTGACGGGACACTACCTGAATGACACTGAGCAGATTATTGCTGATTGATCCCATTATTGCTGATACATTCCATCACATTTCCACCGTGGACCGTTCACCAATGGGTCAGTGACTGGCTGCAATGCAAGGGCCCTGCTTTTCGTTCACAGGACACACTCGGGCAGTTTATCACATTGTTGGGAGGTGTCAGTGTGCTTGCTGGAATGGAACAGCTTGGCTAGAGATGTGCCAATCTCTGGAGTTAAACCAAGTTTCCAGACTCTCCAGCCATTTCTTGACATTGTGTGGAGTGAATAGAATTGTCTGAACACTGGGATAAGTGATGCTGGGGCCTACTGAAGGAGCCTGAAATGGATCATCTGCTCAGCCCGCCTGGGTGAAGATTGTTCCAAATGCAGTAGCTTTATTTTATTCCTGCTGTGTTGGGCTCCCCAATAATTGGGAATTTCATTGTTGGAGAGCAGCAGCTTGGTCCTCCAGTGGTCTCTTTCATTGTCCACTATCTTTTATAACTACATGTGGCAGGACTGCAGGGATAGATCTGAACCATTGATAGTGGAGTCACTGAGATCTGTCCATCACTTGCTGCTTGTGCTGTCGGAATACAAGTCGTCCCGTTTTGCAGCTGAAGGCAGATAGAGTTTCTCCAGGTTGTCCCTCGTTTCCAGGTCTAGCTGGTGCTGCTCCCAGCAAGTTATTCTGCACTCATCACTGACCCAGTGACACCAGAGTGGGAGATATATTGGGGCGTGATGGTTACTGTAGAGTGGGAGGCAGGTTGTCTGTGACGGTTACTGTACAGTGGGATGTTTGTCGGGCCGTGATGGTCACTGTACAGTGGGAGGTATGTGGGGCCCTGATGGTTACTGTACAGTGGGAGGTATGTCGGGCCCTGATGGTTACTGTACAGTGTGATGTATGTCGGGCCGTGACGGTTACTGTACAGTGGGAGGTATGTCGGGCGGTGACGGTTACTGTACAGTGGGAGGTATGTCGGGCCGTGATGGTTACTGCACAGCGGGAGGCATGTCGGGCCGTGATGGTTACTGTACAGTGGGAGGTATGTCGAGCCGTGTTGGTTACTGTACAGTAGGACGTATGTCAGGCCGTGATGGTTACTGTACAGTGGGACGTATGTCGAGCCGTGATGGTTACTGTGCAGTAGGAGGTATGTCAGGCCGTGATGGTTACTGTACAGAGGGAGGTATATCGAGCCGTGATGGTTACTGTACAGTGGGAGGTATGTGGGGCCCTGATGGTTACTGTACAGTGGGAGGTATGTCGGGCCCTGATGGTTACTGTACAGTGTGATGTATGTCGGGCCGTGATGGTTACTGTACAGTGGGAGGTATGTTGGGCCGTGATGGTTACTGTACAGTGGGAGGTATGTCAGGCCGTGATGGTTACTGTACTGTTGGAGGTATGTCACGCCGTGATGGTTACTGTACAGTGGGAGGTATGTCGGGCCGTGACGGTTACTGTACAGAGGGAGGTATGTCGGGCCGTGATGGTTACTGTACTGTTGGAGGTATGTCACGCCGTGATGGTTACTGTACAGTGGGAGGTATGTCGGGCCGTGACGGTTACTGTACAGTGGGAGGTATGTCGGGCCGTGATAGTTACTGTACAATGGGAGGTATGTCGGGCCGTGATGGTTACTGTACAGTGGGAGGTATGTCGGGCTGTGATGGTCACTGTACAGTGGGTGGTATGTCGGGCTGTGATGGTTACTGTATAGTGGGAGGTATGTCAGACCGTGATGGTCACTGTACAGTGGGAGATATTTCGGGCCGTGATGGGTACTGTGCAGTGGGAGGTATGTCAGGCCGTGATGGTTACTGTACAGTGAGAGGTATGTCGGTCAGTGATGGTTACTGTACAGAGGGAAGTATGTCTGGCCGTGACGGTTACTGTACAGTGGGAGGTATGTTGGGCCGTGATGGTTACTATGCAGTGGGAGGTATGTCGGGCCGTGATGGTTACTGTACAGCGGGAGGTATGTCGGGCTGTGATGGTTACTGTACAGTGGGTGGTATGTCAGGCCGTGATGGTTACTGTACAGTGAGGGTATGTCGGGCTGTGATGGTTACTGTACAATGGGAGGTATGTCACGCCGTGATGGTTACTGTACAGTGGGAGGTATGTCGGGCCGTGACGGTTACTGTACAGTGGGAGGCATTTCGGGCCGTGATGGTTACTGTACAGTGGGTGGTATGTCGGGTCATGATGGTTACTGTATAGTGGAAGGTATGTTATGAAGGTGTTATAAAGGTGATGGGCTCCTGCAGCGCATGGCATCTTACACTGAATTCATCATAAACCATACCTAGTGTACATTAGCTCCACAATGTCAGTGTCCAAACAGAGTTGTTCAGCTCCATTGATGGCCAGTATGATCCCAGCCCAATGTCCTTGTGTGTGACTTGATCTGGAAATCTCGGTGTAAATGTTTGCGGCGTTGTTCTAACCATTAACAGCAAAGTCTCTTGACTGAAGTTTTGATAGCCTTTCATAATACCAGCTTTTAGATTGCCCAATAAGCATTATATCCCCCCTTTATTCTGTTTACTTTTATAACAACAATATGATGAAAACAGTGCACAACTCACAGTAAGGAGCATTTTAATGAAGAATCGCATTCCCACACCCAAGACCAAATTATTATTAAGTACAAGAACTTTGAAAATATACAATTATTTTCCCTTGTATTAATATTGTGAACTAATAGCCGACTCTCCTGCTCCTCAGATGCTGCCTGAATGGCTGTGCTTTTTCAGAACCATACTCTTTGACCCCGATCTTCAGCATCTGCAGTCCTCACTTTCCCCCTGCTAATATTCACTCATAATCATTTTTGTGGCAACAATATCACAGTGTGCTTAAATATGTTCGTCAGGTATGAGTATATTTTCAATTGCTTTTGACTGTCTCAGAGCTCAGTAATGTGGGATGTGACTGTCAGTGTCTGTGTGATGCTCGGTATGTCGGCCATGCCTCTGAGAGATTGTCCAATTGTTTCAAACAGCATATTCCTTCAGCTGTTTACAACAAATAGCTTACTGCCTGGACCCAACCAGACTGAGCTCACAAAACCCAAAGCACAGTGTCCAGATTGGGCAGGTCTGGATAATATTTTTCATGCTAATTTTTTCATGGAATATGATAAGACCAGTATTTATTGCCTGTACCTTGTTGCCCTTGAGAAGGTGGGGGTGAGCTGTCGCACTGCTGTAACCCATGTGCTGTAGGTAGACTTACAAAACCATAAGGGAGGGAACTTGAAACAGTGACACTGAAAGAACGGCAATATACTTTCCAATCAGCTTGATAGATGGCTGGATTGGAACGCGAGCATGGTGGTCCCATGTATCTGTTTCCCTTGTCCTTCTTGACGGTCATGGTTTCAGAGGTGCATTGTAAGTAGCTTTGGTAAATTTCTGCAGAGCACCGTGTAGATGGCAGGCATTGCTGCTCCTGAGTGTCAGTGGATGAGGGGTGAAGCTGCACTCACATAGGGAAATGGAGGTATTTAATCACACACACATTCAACATGAGTCCTTTTGATGGGAGACAGCCTTTCCGAAGTGTTGAGGTGAGTCATTCTTGTAGGATTTCTTGCCCCTGACATATTGTTGTAGCCAATGAATTAATATGTGTTAAAGTGTGACGCTGGAAAAGCACAACAGGTCAGGCAGCACCTGAGGTACAGGAGAGTCAATGTTTTAGCATATGCCCTTCACAGGAATGGATAATGTAATTATATGGTCAGTCCAGTTCGGGTTAATGGCAATGCCCGGGATATTGCGAGATGGGTGCTCAGCGATGGTGGTGGCATTGAACATTAAAGGATATGGTACACTTTTCTATTGTTAGAGGTAATTGTTGTCTGGAATGTGTGTAATGGAAATGGTACTTGTCACTGTTAAGCACACACCTGCATATTTCCAGATCCTGTTACATTTGGATAAGGACTGCTTCAGTGTCTGAGTAAATCACGAATGGTGTTGACCATTGTCCAATCATTGGCAAACGTCCCCAGTTGTGACTTTACAGTGTAGGGATGGTCATTTATAAAGTAGCTGAAAATTATTGAGCCTAGGGCAGAGAGCGCTCTTACAGCGCAGTGATGCTGTCCCTCTCACTGAGCTGGGAAGCTGACTTCTAGTTCCATCTGCTTCAGAGGTGTCTAATAACATATCTAACTGGAATAATGCTACAGTATCTTCCCCAAGGAGCTGAGCGAGGACTTGGTAAGCTGAATCAGTTGGACGGCTAGTTTGTAATACAGATTAATGCCAACAGTGTGGGTTCAATTCCTGCGCTGAATGAGGTGTCTGAAAAGGGCTGTCTTACTCAACCTCTCCCTTGCTTGAGGCATGATGACTATCTAGTTAAACTGCCTCTACTCGCATCTATCTAACAAGAGAACAACCCTATCATCCCGTTGGAGTATGGTGCCCTGCCTTTCCATTTCTGGTCTACAGGTTTACTCAGAAACCCCTCCCCTCGGGAACTGCTGCGGGGGTGGCTGCTCCCCAACAACCCCAGCCATCTTCCTTTGTACCAGGTATAACTTCAGCCAGTGCAAACGAATCCTATTTGCTCCAGCTTTGCTATTAATCCTGGATATGACACTTGGTCAAATGCAATAATGATGATGTTAAGTGCAGTCACTTCTAGAATTCATCTTGTTGTACATCGTTAAACCAAGGCTTCAATGTGCCCAAGGGATGAGAGCTCAAACTGAACTTCATTGAGCAGGTTGGAGCTGAGGAAGTGCTGCTTCACCCCACTGTAGATGACATCTTCCATCTCTTTATTAATGTTGGGGATTAGAGCAATGGGGCAGTCATTGATTGATTGTCTGATGTTTTGTCTGTGTGTGTACAGGACACACCCTGATAGTTTCCCACATTGTCAGGTAGGTGTCAGTGCTGTATCCCAGCAGGAACAGCCTGAAAGGAATATTCTCAGGGCCCACAGCCTTTGCATTCCCCATCCCTCCAGCCGTTTGGAGTTAGCACACACAGTGAATCAGATTAGCTGATGACTGCCATTTGGAGAAGGCTAAAATAGATCATCCCATTGACACTTCAGTCTGAACATGGGTGTATGTTTCAGCCTTAGGTTTTCTATTGTTGTACTGATCCCTTCCATCATCTAGGAAGGCGACATTTGTGGATTCTACTCCTCCAGTGAGTTGTTTGATTGACCACAGAATTTACGTTGACAGCATGTGACCGGATTGCAGAAATTAGGTCTGATTTGTTGGTTAGATCTGTCTGTCACTGGCTGTTTACGCTATTTGGTAAGTCAGTGGTCCTGTTAGGTAATGTCACCTCATTGTGAGGTATACTTGGTGCTGCTCTTGACCGGTCCTCCTGTGTTCCTCATTGAACAAGGGTTTATCCCCTGGCCTGATGGTCAGGGTAAAGTGCAGTATATGCCAGGTAGTGACAGTGAAAATTGTGCTGGAGTACAATTCTGCTGTTGGTAATGATCCGAATCACCTCACACAGCCCAGTGCTGAGTTCTAGATCTCTTTGAAATCTGTCCCGTTTAGCATGGGGATTATATCTCTCACATGTGTGCTTATGCGTGTGTGTACACACACACACGCACACACACTATTGACAATGTACAAGTGGGACTTTCTCTATAGAAATACTTTATGCCCTGTCACCGTTCCCAATATGGTCCTCGATCAATGTGTCTGCAGCCGGTAGTTTGGTGAGGGTGAGGTCAAGTATGTTTCTCCCTGTCAGTCGTACCCTCTCGATCCGGTGCTGACCCAGTCTCGCAGCTATGTCCTTTTGGACCCGACCATCTCGATCAATAATGCTGCTGCTGAGCCCCTCTTGGTGGTGGTTTTTAAATGACCCACCCAGTCGGCATTCTTCAGCTCATTCACTCTGTCAGTGCGTCGTCCAAGATTTGAACAATGTAGAGGGACACTGATCCATCAGCTGAGGGAAGTGAGTCAGCAAGAGGTTTCCATGTCGGTGTTTGATCTGACACCGTGAGATTTCGTTATGTCACATTGTTGCTTGAGGAGTGTGTTGAATGCCTCTCCCACATCTCGCCCTAGCCCCCAGACGTTAGGAAGGAGGGATTTCCAGTATCTGCAGTGCTTTTAATTTTTTCACTTTCAATCGAATGGCCTCTTCTGTACTCTATGACACTCACTCTATGACTCCTGTGATTGGAAAGTCCAAGGTCTCACTCTTTCAGTTCCTCCAAGTACCTTTTCTATTCCACAGATCTCTAAAATATTTTCTCTATTAAGACATTGCATAATTCCATTTTTAAACTATCTACGTGTTTCTCTGCATCTTTCCCTGTCATCTCCTCCAGCCGCTGCATCCATCTTATCTCAGTAACCCTCTGTATCTCCACAATCTTTATCTCATTCTCCAGCCCCATCTATCACTATAAATTCCGCCTGCCCCCACACCCCTCCCTATCTCTCTAATATCCAGCTGCTACATCTCTCCCCATATCCTGTGAATGAATTATGAAATATTTCTATAACATATTCTAGCATGCACAGGTCACGCTATCTCTCGACCATCTCCAGCCTTGCTTTCGCATCTCTTTAACATCTCCAGCCTTGCTTTCCCCTCTCTGTAACATCTCCAGCCTTGCTTTCCTCTCTCCCTGTAACATTTCCAGCCTTGCTTTCCCCTCTCTGTAATATCTCCAGCCTTGCTTTCCTCTCTCTGTAACATCTCCAGCCTTGCTTTCCTATCTCTGTAACATCTCCAGCCTTACTTTCCTCTCTCTGTAACATCTCCAGCCTTACGTTCCCCTCTCTGTAACATCCCCAGCCTTGCTTTTCTCTCTCTGTAGCATCTCCAGCCCCGCTTTCCTATCTCTCTGCAACGTCTGTAGCCTTGCTTTCCCCTCTCTGTAACATCCCCAGCCTTGCTTTCCCCTCTCTGTAATATCTCCAGCCTTGCTTTCCTATCCCTGTAACATCTCCAGCCTTGGTTTCCATTCTCTGTAACATCTCCAGCCTTATTTTCCGCTCTCTGTAACATCTCCAGCCTTACAATCCTCTTTTTCTGTAATATCTCCAGCCTTGTTTTCTTATCCCTGTAACGTCTCCATCCTTGCTTTCCTCTCTCTGTAACATCTCCAACCGTGCTTTCCTCTCTCCCTGTAACATCCCCTGCCTTGTTTTCCTCTCTCTGTAACATCTCCAGCCTTACTTTCCCCTCTCTGTAACATCTCCAGCTTTGCTTTCCTCTCTCTAACATCTCCAGCCTTACTTTCCTATCTCTCTGTAACATCTCCAACATTGCTCTCCTTTCTCCCTGTAACATCTCCAACATTGCTTTCCTATCTCTCTGTAACATCTCCGGCCTTACTTTCCTTTCACTGTAACATCTCCAGCCTTGATGTCCTTCACACCTCAGTGAATTGGTTATATATCTGCTCTTATATTTTCATCTTCCTTGGGTTCTATAAAATATCCCCAGCAGTGTGTCTGTCATCGTTTGGATCCTCACCTCGACTCATAAAGTCTCATTTGAAGATATGTCCAAGATATTGTCCCTCCCCACTGCAGTAACTGTTCCTTAATTAACAATGCAACACCACCTCCTCTTTAACACCCTCTCCTGTCCTGCCTATAGTTCCAGTACAACAGAATATTGACTTGTTAGCCCTGACCTCTCTCAAACACATCTCTGCGATGGCTAAACCGTTCCACCTCCACATGTCAACTCATTCCATTATCACAACAGTCTGTCTGATAATGGTCCCAACATTAACGTAAGCTGGAATATAACACGTGGAATACTCTGTGCCTCGGAGTTCCTCAATCATTCACTATTTGTTATCAGGCTGCCCTAACCATGAACCAAATTTGTAATTCTGGGACTGAATGAATATTTGTTGAATTGTAATTTCTTTTTTCAAAAAATGTGTTCATCAAGTGCAACTTTCCAGAACTGTCAGCTCCACATATAATGAGTTTCTGATGATTAATTCCCCGCTCAGTGTGCAGAGGGGACAGCCATCAGTAATGCAGAAACGGAGGACTGTTGTTGATGGAGATAAGAGTAGAAAAGTGTGGTACTGGAAAAGCACAGCAGGTCAGGCAGCATCCGAGGAGCAGGAGAGTCGATTGTCCAGTCATGAGCTCTTTATCAGGAAGGCATTAGTGCATTCCTTTTTCTATGATTCCGTGATTCGCAGGACGTTGGGAATCATATTTGCTCAGCAAGGCAGCACTGTATATTGCACTGAAAAGGAAAGCAGTGATCAGTTGGTTAGACAGGGTGTAGACAAGTTGAGGGGAAATGCAGACTTATTGAAGTACAAACATAATGATAAATAAATACCCTGAGTTAGATTGGGTATACACAAGGTTAATCTAGGAAGTGATTGGTGTGACTTTGGTGATGATTTTGAGTCTTCCCTGTCCACTGGAGTAGTACCAGATGATTGGGGTGTGGCAACTGCTATTCCCTTGTTCAGTGAAGGGAATAGGGATAACCCTGGGAATGATAGAACAGTCAGTCTTACACCAATGGTGGGCAAAGTATTGGAGACGATGCTGAGAGACAGGATTTACAATTACTTAAAAAACCATAGTATGTATAGAGGTAGTCAGCATGGCTTTTTGAGGAGCAGGTCATGCCTCACAAACCTTATTGAATTCTTTGAAGATGTGAAAAAAACATGTTGATGAAGATAGACCAGTAGATGTGGTGAACACGAATTTTAGAAGGTGTTTGATAAGGTTCCCCGTTGTGGGCTCGTTCAGAAAGTAAGGAGGCATGGGGCGCAGGGAAATTTGGCTCTCTGGATACGGGCGTGGATAGCCTATAAAAGATGGCCCATCTGTGGTAGCAGATGGAAAGTATTCAGCCTGGAGCTCAGTAAGCAGTGGCGTTCCAAAGGGATCGGTTCTGGGACCTGTACTCTTTGTGATTTTCATAAATTACTTTGATGAGGAAGTGGAATGGTGTGTTAGAAAGTTTGTCAATGACATGAAGGTTGATGGAGTTGTGGATAGTGTGGTGGGTTGTTGTAGGTTGCAACAGAACATTGACAGGATACAGAACTGGGATGATAAGCGGCAGACAGAGTTTAACCGTAAAAAGTGTGAATTGATTTAATTTGGAAGGTTGCATTTGCATACAGAATACAGGGTTAAAGGCAGAATTCTTGGCAGTGTGGAGCAACAGAGGGATCTTGAGGTCCATGTGCATAGTTTCCTCAGTATTGCCACACAAGTTGTTAAGGAGGTGTATGTTGTGTTGGCTTTCATTATGGGGGATGGAGTTTAAAGCTGAGGCTCAACCACACTTGGAATATTGTGTTCAGATCTGGTTGCCTCAGTATAGGAAACATGTGGAAGCCTCAGAAAACGTGTAGAGGAGATTTAATAGGATGCTGCCAGGACCGGAGGACATGTCTTAGGAAGAAAGTTTGAGGGAGCACGGGCTTTTCTCCCTGGAGCAAAGAAGGATGAGAGGTGACTTGATAGAGGTGTACAAGATGTTGAGAGACATAGATAGATTGGATAGCCAAAGTCTTTTCCCATGGTAAAAGTCGCAATCAACAAGGGGCGTAATTTTAAGGTGATTGGAGAAAGGTTTCGGGGGGATGTCAGACATGGTTCTTTGCACAGAGTGGTGGGATAGAGTGCACCGCCAGTGATGGTTAGAGTCAGGTACATCAGGGATATTTAAGAAGGCTCTTGGATAGGCACATGGAAGTTAGTACATTGAAGATTATGTTGTTAGTCTGATCTGAGAGTAGGATAAAAGGCTGCCAAAACATTGAGAGCTGAAGTGCCTGCACTGTGCTGTATTGTTCTATGTGCCAAGTTTCACTCAGTTTATGGATTCTCGTCAGTTGGTGAATGTGTGAGGGAGTGAGGTGTATGAGGTCAGGAATCTGGGGAGGGACATTAGACCAAGACTTCCAGTTTTGATGTGCTTTGTTACATTCACCTAAGTGTCAGCACAATATGTGAGGTTACCAAGACCAGACAAAATCCACCAAGTTCAGTTATTAAAACGATTCTTGGCTTGCCATTTGCTCCTGGTTTCTTCAGATACATTCTGTTGGGTGACCTTTGAATTAGTATCTGACCATCCACAGGCATGTATAATTTTATTTTGATACTGGTGAATGTGAAGGTACATATATTGGATATAGTTTTAGAGGGTTCACTATGAGACACAAGATGCTGCAATAGACTGTCAAATGTGAACGTTTTCTCCCAGTGTCTGGTCCAGGGGGCAGATGTATAGAGTCTGGGGGACATGCCAGATGTCATCACCATAAGTAACTTGTGCGGTGTGATTCTGACACTCCATGTCCATACATCTGCTCCCTGGGCCAGGCTCTGACTGTGGGTGAATTTTTAAGGCATGGATCCTGGTCAGTCATTGGTATCTAATTTAGACAGCATTTGTACATACGCTGAGAGCAGTGATAGTCTGTTGGCTAATTTCCTCCTGGTCAAGGTGGATTCCAAATGATTCTCTGTGAGGGAATGCTTGACTGACTGCCCTGACCCAGGTTGGAAACTGTCTGTTCAGATTCAGGAGCAGGCCAGTGTCTCACTCAATGCCACAAGGCAGCTGTAAGGTCCAGTAGCACTGTACCCGAATTCAGGCCTTTTGGAATCCACTTTTAATGTCGGTCATGATGTAAAGTGATGGGTTTACTGACCTGAACAATGACCAGGAGTTTGCCATGTTTGTGACTTGGGCAATAATAAGCTATGAGCTACAATTATTCAATGGAACAATAACTGCATCATCTCTGAAAACAATAAGTTGATTCTATATTGATGGAATTAAAATAAAACACTTTCCAGAGACAGTGTGTTCTTGTTAGTGTGAAAGGAAAGTCTGGTAGGTACAGAGAGTGATGAATGACTAAAGAAATTAAGGGTCCAGTTAAGAAGAAGAAGGAAGCATACGACAGGTACAGACAGGATAGATCGTGTGAATCCTCAGAAGATTATAAAGGCAGTAGGATTATACTAAAGAGGGAAATCAGGAGGGCAAAAAGGGGACATGAGATATCTTTGGCAAATAGAGATAAGGAGAATCCAAAAGGATTTTACAAATATAAAAGAGTAAATCGGGAGAAAATAGAGCCCTCAAAGATCAGCAAGGCGGCATTTGTGTGGAACCGCAGGAGATGGAGGAGATACTAAACAAGTATTTTGTATCAGTGCTTACTCAGGAGAAGGACATGGAAGTTGTAGAAATACAGAGAAATAGATGGTGACATCTTGAAAAATGCCCATATTACAGAGGAGGAAGTGCTGGATGTATTCAAATGCATACAAGTGGATAAATCCCCAGGACCTGATCGATCAGGTATATCCTAGAACTCTGTGGGAAGTGAGGGAAGTGATTGCTGGGCCCCTTACTGAGGTAATTGTACCATTGATAGTCACAGGTGGGGTGCCACAGACAGGAGGTTGGCGAATGTGTTGCGACTGTTTAAGAAAGGTGGTAAGGAGAAGCCAGGGAACTATAGACCAGTGAGCCTGACATCAGTGGAGGGCATATTGTTGTAGGGAATCCTGAGGGACAGGATGTACATGTATTTGGAAAGGCAAGGACTGATTAGGGAGAGTCAACATGGCTTTGTGCGTGGAAAAATCATGTCTCACAGACTTGATTGTGTTTTTCGCAGAAGTAACGAAGAGAATTAATGAGGCAGAGCGGTGGATGTGATCCATATTGACTTCAGTAAGGTGTTCGATAAGGTTCCTCATGGGAGACTGGTTAGCAAGATTAGATCTAATGGAATACAGGCAGAACTAGCCTTTCGGATACAGAACTGGCTCAAAGGTAGAAAACAGAGGGTGGTGGTGGAGGGTTGTTTTTCATATTGGAGGCCTGTGACTGGTGGAGTGTCACAAGCATTGGTGCTGGGTCCACTACTTTTTGTCATTTATATAAATGATTTGCATGTGCGTATAATAGGTATAGTTGGTAAATTTGCTGATGACACCCAAATTGGAGGTGTAGTGGACAGCAAGGAAGGTTATCTCAGACTACAACGGGATCCTGATCAGATGGGCCAATGGGCTGAGGAGTGGCAGATGGAGTTTAATTTAGGTAAATGCGAGATGCTGCAAGTTGCGAAAGCAAATCTTAGCAGGAGTTATACTCTTATTGGTGAGTTCCAACGGAGTGTTGCTGAACAAAGAGATCTTGGAGTGCAGGTTATTTTTCCTTGAAAATAGAGTTACAAATAGATAAGATAGCGAAGAAGGCACTTGGTATGGTTTCCTTAATTAGTCAAAGCATTTTACAGTGGTTGGAAGGTCATGTTGCGGCTGTACAGCAAGTTGGTTAGGCCACTTTTGGAATATTGTATGCAATTCTGGTCTCCTTTCTATCGGTAGGATATTGTGAAACTTGAAAGGGTTCTGAAAATATTTACAAGTATCTTGCCAGGGTTGGAGGGTTTGAGCTATAGCCGGAGGTTGAATGGGCTGGGGATATTTTCCCTGGAACATTGGAGGCTGAGGGGTGACCTTATACAGGTATATAAAATCATGAGGGGTATGAATCGGGAAATAGACAAGGTCTTTTCCCTGGTGTGTATGAGTTCATAACTAGAGATCACAGGTTTAGTTTGGGAAGGAAAAAAATATAAAAGAGACGTAAGGGGCAATCATTTCACACAGAAGGTGGTACGTGTATGGAATGAACTGCCAGAGGAAGTGGTGGAGATTAGTACAATTGCAACATTTGAAAGGCGTCTGGATGGGGTTATGAATAGAAAGGGTTTGGAGTGATATGGGCTGAGTGCTGGCAGGTGGGAGTAGATTGGGTTGGGATATCTGGTCAGCATGGACGAGTTGGATCGAAGGGTCTGCTTCCATGCTATACATCTCTTTAACCCTGTGACTATAATTTAGAAATGACAATAAGTTGACATGCACTGTCAAATAAATAAATGTTGATATTATTAAATTGTAGCATACAAAAAGTTGATAACTTGCTATTTTTAGAATGAATGATAAAGACCAAAGAACATTCCAACACAGGAACAGACCCTTTGGCCCTCATGGCCTGTGCTGATCCAGATCCTCCTATTTTCTAAACCTGCCACCTATAGTCTAAGGGTCTGTGTCCCTCTGCTCCCTGCCCATTCATGTATCTGGCAGATACATCTTAGATGACGCTATCGTTCCTTCCTCTACCACCTCTGCTGGCAACACGTTACAGGCTGCCACCACCCTCTGGGTAAAGAACTTTCCACATATATCTGCCCTACACCTTTCTCCTCTCACTTTCAACCCATGACCCCTAGTATTTGAGTTTCACAATCTGAGGAAAAAGCTTCTTGCTATCCACCCTGTCTATATTTCTCTTGATTTTGAAGACCTCAATCAGGTCCCACCTCAACCTTTGTCTTTATCATGGAAGTAATCCTAATCTACTCAATCTTTCTTCCAGCAACCCCATACCAGGCAACATCCTGGTGAACCTACTCTGTATCCTATTAAAAGCATAAACATCCTTTAGATTATGTGGTGATCAGAACTATATGCAATATTCCAAATGCGGCCAAACCGAAGTCCTGTGCAACTGTAACATGACCTGCCAACGCTTGTACTCAACATTTGATCCATTGAAGGAATGCATGCCATATGCCTTCTTGACAACTTTACTGACCTCCGTTGCCACCTTCATGGAACAATGGACCTGAATACCCAGATCTCTCTGCACATCAATTTTCCCCAGGACTTTTCTGATTACTGTATACTTTGCTCTTGAATTGGATTTTCCAAAATGCATCACCTCGCATTTGCACAGATTGAACTCCATCTGTCATTTCTGTGAACATCTCTCCAATTTATGTATATTCTGCTGTATTCTCTGACAACCCCCTTCACTATCTGCTACTCCACCAATCTTAGTGTCTTCTGCAACAGACACCTCCTTCCAAATCATTGATATATATCACAAACAACAGTGGTCCCAGCACGGATCTCTGTTGCACACCACTGGTCATTGGTCTCCATGTTGAGAAATCCCCTTCCACTATCACTCTCTGTCTCCTGTTGGCCAGCCAGTTCTCTATCCATCTAGATAGAACACCTTGGACCCCATGCAACTTCACCGTCTCCCTCAGCCTACCACGGGAAATCTAATAAAACGCCTTACTCAAGTCCCTCAGTATCTTCTCCAGCAACTTCCCTACCACTGATAACAGGCTCACCGGTCTATAATTACCTGGATTATCCCCGCTAACCTTCTTAAACAAGGGGACAACATTATCAATTCTCCAGTCCTCCGGGACCTCACCCATGCTCAAGCATCCTGCAAAGATATATGTTAAGACCCCAGTTATTTCCTCACTCACATCCCTCAGTAACGTGTGGTAGATCCCACCCAGTCCTGGGGCTTGTCTAACTTAATACATTTTAAAATATGCAAAACTTCCTCCCTCGTTATGTCGACTTGACCCAGAATGCAAAGATCTATCCCGAACCTCAACATCCGTCATGTCCCTCTCCTTGGTGAATATAGATGCAAGATACTTGTTAAGAATCTCATCCATTTTCTCTGACTCCATGCATAACTTTCTTCCTTTGTCCTTGTGTCGGCCAAACATTTCTCCGGTTACCCTCTAGCTCCTGATATATTACATTAGATTTGATTACTTACAGTGTGGAAACAGGCCCTTCAACCCAACAAGTCCATATCGACTCGCTGAAGCACAACTCACCCAGACCCTACATTTCACCTCTTCACCTAACACTACGGGCAATTTAGCATGGCCAATTCACCTAACCTACACATTTTAGGACTGTGGGAGGAAACCGGAGCACGCGGAGGAAACCCACTCAGACACAGGGAGAATGGGCAAACTCCACATAGACAGTAGCCTGAGGCGGGAATTGAACCCGGGTCTCTGGCACTATGAGGCAGCAATGCTAACCACTGTGCCACCATGAATAAAAGTTCTTCGGGGTTTTTTTTCTCAACCCTGTTTGCTAAAGATATCTCATGACTACTTTTAGCCCTCTTAATTCCTCGATATTTATTGTGAAATGTGGTTAGTGAAAAGAACACAAACATTTGTTTGTGTGAGTAGGAACTCAGACCTCTACGAGGTGTTTTGCGCCAAAATATATTTGAAATCTGTCTCAGTGCAAATAAAAAGCAGGAGAAGAAACCTCTTGGGAAGAGTAATTTTCAGCCACTGTCCTCCCCAAAGTAATTCTGAGGTAGAAAAGAGTGAGGGTTTGTAACAAGGGCACAACAGTAACTAGGGGTGGTTTGAACACGCAAATTGACTCAATTAATCAACTTGACAGTGTTATCTCAAACAAAGATTCGTGGAGTGTATGAGAGACTATTTCTGAGAGCAGGACATCATGGAACCAGCCAGAGAATGGGCTAATTTAGATTTGATATTATGTAACAAGGAAGGATTGGTGGATGAGCTTTGCCTTGGAAGGAGTAACCAGAACTTGCTTGATTTCACATTCAGATTGAAAGAGCGAAGACTGAGTCATAAATGGAGTTTTAGTGTTCAGCAATGATAATTATACTAGCTGAAGGAAGGATTCGCCCTGGGTGGACTGGGGTAGAAAAGAACAGTCAAAGGCAGTACAGATGAAGACGTTTGGCAAAAAATTAGGGCGATATTAAAGACCAAAGAGGAATTGCATAACAGAGAAAATCATCCATATCTTGATAAGGAAGTCAAGGATAACATGAAGGCAAGTACCAGGGCATTTCTTACTGCACAAGTTAGTCACACTGTGGAGGATTGGGCAAGTCAGTGGCCTCTTAGAGTTATGGCTGAATTCTTATGTGATAAACCCAGATAATGTTTGAGTGAGATAGGTTCAAATCTTGCCATAGCAAGTGGCAGAGCTTTACTTCAAATCTTTAGTTAAGAGACTGATGGTGGTTATGAATCGATTGCCAAGCAAAACTCACCGGGTTCACTCATGTCCTTTTGGGAAGGAAACTGCCATTCTACCATAGATTCACCACTCTCAGGCTGAAGGCATTTCCCATTCACTCCATTCGAAAAGAACTTCTCTTGACTCTCAGACTATGACCTTGAGTCCTTTCTCTCCTAACAGTTGATGAATCTTCCCAACATCTACTCTGATGCGTCCAGTGAAGAGACCCAGTCCAGGTGGGAGTCGATCTTGGTCATGCTGCAGAAACATGACGGAGAGATCTAGAAACTCGGGCAGCATGTCAGGGGAGCGGATCAATGGACGGCGGCCTCTGAGACCACTGCTGAGTCATCCATGGGTCAGGTCAGGGCCCTTGGACATCGAGTCCCGACCTGATTGGAACATATTAATGCCCTCGGAAATCGAGGTCATCAGGAAAATATTAGGTTGCTGGGCCTTCCAACACGGGAGGAGAAAGGACAGCTAGTTGGTTTCCTGGAGCAATGGCTCCCATAGCTGCTGAAATTGGAGTCGGAACTGGGCTGGTTGCTGGTTGAGCGGGCCTACCGGGTTGCTGTGCACTAGCTTTGGTCAGACCAGTGCGCCCGCCAGATCCTAGTTCAACTGCAAAATTAGAGGGAAAAACAGATGCTGCTAGAGTCCACCAGAGAGTTGGAAAAGGATCCCCTTGCCATCATATACAAGGGCTCCAGGATACTGTTGTTCGCTGGCTGTGGTCCACAAGAGGAAGGCATTTGATAAGGCAATGAAGCATCTGAGGGACTTAAATATTCAATATTCTATGCGATATCCGGCAATGCTATGGCGCAGACATGGAGGGTCTGTACATGACTTCAGATCACCGGGATAAGTAAAATAATTTCTGGATGCTCTAAATTGACTGCAGGATTTGAACTGTATGGATAATGACTTTATTTTGCCCCTCTTTTCTTCTTTTTTCCTCCTATTTTCTTTCTTTTTTCTCTTTTCTATCTTTCCTTGGTGGTGGTGAGGGAGGGGAAGTGTTAGTTCCTTAACGTTTCTATGGACTCTTTTTGTGTGGTTTATTTGATTATTGGGGGACATTTCTGAATTTTTAAAAATTTGTTTGATTATTACTTGCTGAGATTGTAATTTTATAATTTTATATATTTTCATCTTGTGTTGTTTTGCTAAGTGTATTGAGGTGTTGGTGTGGGGGATCGCTTCTGTCTTATAAAATGTTGGAATTTGTTTACTCTACTTTGTAATGCCTGGGCCGAGGGCATGCCTCTGGCTAGGAAATGTTGTGGTGGGATTATTGGAAGGTAGTATTGCCTCCTCTGAAGAAGGGGGAACATCTCCTTTTGACTATGTTTTATGTTATTTGTTTTTAGGAATAGTTCTGAGTTGTTTTGATTCAGCTGTTATAAGGAGTGTTTTATGTGTGAATCAGTTTTGGTTTTTATTCAATGTATTTTGGGTGGTGTTCTCCGTCCTGGGGGGCATCAGGCTTACTCGGACTATCATGGCTAGTCATTCGCATAGGTGGTGCACCTGGAATGTCAAGGGGAGCCACTCATAAATCAAAAGGAAAAAGATATTATCAAGTCTTCAAAAAAAAGACAGGGTGGATGTAGCCCTTCTACAGGAGACATATCTACTTGATAAGGAGCATTCAAACCTGCAACAGCGTGAATGTGGCAAGGTGTTCTTTTCATGTTTCAGCTCACAAAGTAGGGGAGTTGCTAATCTTACTGGTAAGAATCTCCCCTTCTAAATGCTAAGCCAGATAAAAGATGACTGAATGATATATATTCATTAAAGCCCTAATATATGGAGAGGAATATGAGATTTTGAATCTCTATTGCCCGCCAGTGCACCACTTAAATTTGTAATGGAAGTGATCTCCAAGTTGATGGCTCTTGGGGTGCGCCATACTATTAGAGGGGGAGATTGTA
Source organism: Hemiscyllium ocellatum (assembly GCF_020745735.1). Classification (NCBI taxonomy): domain Eukaryota; kingdom Metazoa; phylum Chordata; class Chondrichthyes; order Orectolobiformes; family Hemiscylliidae; genus Hemiscyllium; species Hemiscyllium ocellatum. The sequence goes on from NC_083449.1 coordinate 941,004, forward strand.
ATTGTATCATTGACATGGGTGGACAGAATACCTAAGAGCTCTGGGCATATCTTTGAGATCTAGGAGTTGGCAGATCTGAGTAGGGAGTTGTGGCTGGTAGGTGTGTGGAACTGTCTTTACCCCGAGGGTAGAGACTTTACTTTTTATTCTCATCCACACAAGTGCCATACCAGAATTGATATGTTTCTTTCCCCTCGACCCTTTTGAACTCAATATTGTTTTGTAAAGTAGGTAATATAACTATTTTTAAACATACCGCAGTATTTTTGAAGGTTAAGATTGGTGATGATAAAATAGCTTTCTGACATTGGCGTATGGACCTTTCCTATTGAAGGATAGTAAGTTCATAAAATATTTCTCGCAGGAATTTTAAACCTTCCGGGATATCAACTCAAACACAGCCAGTAACCTTACGGTGATGTGGGAGACGGTTAAGGCATATGTGCGAGGCTTAGTTATCTCATATTCTGTGAGCCCGAAAAGACAAAAGGGAGAACAACAGTGTCTGCTCGAGGCTCGCCTGAAGGCGGGTGAGACAGCGTATGTGGATAGACCCTCCATTACTAAACTACAGCTGATCACATCCCGTTGAGCAACTTTGAATACCACACTTACTCAAACAGCAAAGAGGGAGATACTAATTGCGAAACAGAGATTATTTAAATACGGTTACAAGCCTGGCAGGTATCTAGCATACGTTGCCAGAAAGAAAAAGGCTTCCCAAGCCAATACGCCTATTAGAAAGAGTGCTGGTACCCTCACCTGTGATCGGGAAATGAGCAATGCAGCCTTTAGAAAGTTCTGTTTCAAATTGTATAGGTCAAAGGGCTGTGAGGATAGAACGAGGAAGATAGAGTCTTTTTTAAAAAAGATTTGGCCCTCCAGGACCTAACCTCAGAGAGGGTGTTGTTCTTGAATGCCCCCCGGCAACCCAGGAAATGCAGGATGAGGTAAGGCCGCTCCAGAGTGGCAAAGCGCTCGGACTAGATGGATTCCAAGCTGAGTTCTATAAAGAATTTATTGGGGAATTAGCCGGGCCACTTATAAATATATATAATTATTCACTTCGTCAGGCCTGCCTCTCGCCTTCTCAGAGAGAAACAAATATTTCTCTCATTCTTAAGAAGGGAAAGGCCCCAGATGACTGCTCTTCGTACAGACCTATATCCTTGTTGAATGTGGATTTTAAAGTTCTCACAAAAATATTGGGCTTTAAGACTGGAGAAGGTTCTACCATTTGTTATAAAAGAGGACCAGACGGAGTTTATAAAGAGCCACAGATCAACTAATAACATTAGAAGAGTCTTAAATATGCTATAAGCCTGCCAGGAGGGAGCGATACTTGTATTAGTTATCTCCCTAGAGGCAGAGAAGGCAATTGATTGGGTAGAATGGACATATCTCTTTTAAGCTCGGGAATGGTTTCATGTTGGAGAGGTCTTTACTAAATGACTTACTTTATTAATTAATGATCCCAAAGCAGCGGTTTAAGTTTGGACAGTGTAAGCATTGGGAGAGGTTGTCGACACGATTGCCCTCTCTCACCATTATTATTTACACGAGTGATTGAGCTGTTGGTGGAAGCTATATGAGCTGACCCTAATACAATGGTTCTGGAGGTGAGATTAGGTAAGCACAAAATTACTCTCTATGCAGATGGTGTCCTCCTTTTCTTAAATGGTCCATTGACACCTGCGCCCTGCTTAATTCAAGTGGTTAACTTATTTGATTAGATTAGAACCCACCCATACCCCTACATTTACCCATTACCTAACATTACGGGCAATTTAGTATGGTCAATTCACCTGACCTGCACATCTTCGTGACTGTGGGAGGAAACTGGAGCACCCAGAGGAAACCCACGCAGACACGGGGAGAACTTGCAAACTCCAAACAGTCAGTCGCCTGAGTCAGGAATTGAACCCGGGTCTCAGGCGCTATGAGGCAGCAGTGCTAACTACTGTGCCACCGTGCTGCCCACTATGTTCTCACGTTATAAAATCAATTTAATGAAATCGGAGGCCATGCTGCTAGGTGCTCTTGCCAGTATATCCAATTTTCCGGATAGATCCCGTTTCCCCTTTCGGTGGTCACTGGGAGGTTTTCTTTACTTCGGTATTTTTAATACTCCAGCATTCGGTCAGCTATATAAAGCCAATTATACACATTTATTTGAGAAAGTAAGATAGGACCTTCAATGCTGGGAAGATCTCCTGATAGCCTGGATAGATAGAATAGCTTTGGTCAACATGAATATCCTACTTGGCCCTTTGTGTGCTGTGAGAATGCTCTCCTTGATGCTGCCGAGACAGGCGCTGCATAAGCTTTATGGTTGGCTCGGCTCCTTTACTTGGAGTAATAGACAGTCCCTTATTAAATTAGAAAAGCTACAGCTTCCACAAATAAGGGGTGGGCTGGATTTTCCTGATTTTAGGAGGTACGAATTGAGCTCTCTATTATCCTACGTTCGTGATTGGGTCTCTTGTGAACCGCAATCAACCTGGTTACATATTGAAGCCTCACTAGCAAAATATCCCATCATCAATCTACTACTTATGGACAAGATGAGAGTTATTATGGATCATTGTAAAAATTCTATTGCATTAAATACAATCAAAGCCTGGAGGATACTGCGACAGGATGAGGGTAAACTACAAAAAAACTGCCTTACACCCCTCTAGTGGGAATGTTGGGGTTCCAGCCAGGGCTGTGTGATGCTGTACTCAGAGCCTGGGAGGTATCTCCTGTTTGGGAGATCTGTTCGATGGGGAGGTCATGATGTCCTTCGAACAGCTGCGTCAGAAGTTTGGGCTGCATAGCAATATCTTTTTTGATATTTTCAAATCGGAGACCTTTTACAAAAGAAGACCATATTGATAATTAATCCTTATAAATGAGATAGGGAAAGGAGGGTGCATCGGCCAATGTGTCCACCCGCGGTCAGTACTCTCTACCAAAAACTATTTAATAAGGTATCAAAGGACATGGAATGGTTGTATAAAACCCTAGAGACAAGAATTGGGAAAGGAAATCTTCTTAGACGTGTGAGAGGGCATCTGGCAAAACACCAGGAAGATCTCTGTCTGTAACAGAATTCATACAGCTCAGATGGCACCTGAGTGACTTGCAAAGTTCAAGGCAGGAGCATCTCCAACGTGACCCATATGCAAAATAGTACTTAGTAATCTCACGCATTTTCTGTGGACCGGCCATAAGATCTGCAGGTAGTGGGGCAGAGTAGCGAATGCCTTGGCAAAGATTTTGGTAACGGAGATTGGGTTGGACCCACTGTCTCTACTTTTGGGCTCCCCAAATTTCCCCTCTTTGGAAGTACACGGAAGGAAATTATTCACTATCCTTACCTTTTGTTCGAGAAAATATGTTTTATTGAATTGGGTATCTGAAGGTTCCCCAGGAGCTTCAAATTGGTACAGGATAGCCATGGTATATATCCCCCTTGACTTCCTTATGAATATGGTGCACCAAAAAACATAATTATTTTATACAACATGGCAGCCCTTTTTGAACTACATTGACACAGATATATCAGCCACATTGTTCAGGGCCTTTGCTTAGCCGTGGGGATGGTTCTGGCTGGTTCGGGGGATCCTGGGAGGAGGAATCCCATATAAATATCAGTTCTGTTATGATTTAATATACATTTATATTGAATTTGTATCTAGTTATTTATTTACTTATTTCTTTTCTATTCTCCTTTTGTCTATTGTTAGTAATGCAGGATATCCTATTTCATGTTTTGGTAGTTTGTAGAATAGATTAATAGTTTTTTTTTACAAATTCTATATTGGGGTTGTTATTATATTGTAAAGCAGAATACACTAGTTTGTACTATTTTTGTAATTTTGTAAAAAAAATTTAAAAATCTTCTGTTTTCAATAAAAATATCTACAAAAAAAGGTGTCAAGTTCGCACATTTCTCATCATCTGGGACCCTCCCTGATTCTAGAGATTCCTGAAAGAATACCATTAATGCCTCCATCCAGCTTATTTATACATTTCGTTTTTCGAGCAATTTCTCCTCATCAGCTCTGCGTCCCCACTCTCTTGAGTATTTGGGACATTATTCATGTTATCCACCGTGAATTCCCCAGTCATCCATGGTTGCCTCATCCTCCCTGTACAATGCGTCTTTTACCTCGGGATGAATCTCTGCTGTGACTCCTAAATTGCTCTGAGAAACTCCCACAATTACTATTCCACTGTTTTTCCTGCTAGATTCTTCTCCCAGTCAATTCTACTCAGAACCTCCCTCATGCCTTTGCAGTTGCCTTTATTCAGCTGTAATGTTAACTCCGGTTCTACCTTCTCCCTCTCAAATTGAAGAATCGGTTCCAAATAATATTATGATCACTGCCATCAAAGGGTTCCTTCACCTTAAGCTTCCTTATGAAGTCTGCCTCATTGCACAACACTAAATCCAGGATTACCCGTTCCCTTGTTGTCTGCACCATAAGCTGCTCCAAAAATCCATCTCGTAGACATTCCACAAATTCCTTTCCTTGCAAACCATTACCAGTGATTCTCCCAGTCCGGCTGCATATTGAAATTCGCCCAGACACTGTAACTTTGCCTTTCCTACACGTGTTTTTTTTCCATCTCCTGTTATGTTTTGTGCCCCAGCTCCTGACTATGATTCAAAGGCTAGTACATAACTCCAACTATGGTTTTGCAACATTGTGATTCCTCAATTCTGCCCACACACATTCCATACCATCTGACTCTATTTCGAGTAATGGGAACTGAGTGATGGGACTGCAAAATACTTCAGCATTGCCACAAATTTATAGCTAAGGCATTGAGTAAAAATATTTCATTTTCGCCACAGTGTATTTCTTTGGCCAAATATTCTGTCTGCATTATGGAAGAATACGAACTGTTGAAAATGTGACAGAAGGACGATATGATGAGGACACGAGTCTATAAAGAGATTAAGGTGGGTCAAGTGAACAGTCAAATATTGGTGTATGGAACACTGTTGGAAAATATGTCTGTGCTCAAACTTGTTTGAGGGATGAATGGAAACGCAGGGTATTGTTTCAATGGAGAGATTGGCTTGAGGCACAGAGCAACCGAGGAACCAGCACCTGGATTATAAAATCAAACCTTTAGGTGTACATCAATTTTTTAGTTAGGTAAGTTAAATGTTGAAAGTTTCGGAAACAGAATACATTTAAAAGTAGGGAATATTTTCTACAGCTCTACAAGGTAGTAGTTTAACTACATTGAAAGTGCTATGGCCACAATGATGTGAAATGCTGTCCAGAGAAGATTCATTCAGCTGACTCTTGTGAGGACCATTTATTACAGGAAGAAATCTTGAACTGACTGGCCATGGATCTGCTAGGGTTTAGGTGAACAATATGTGATTTTGATTAATCACAGAATATTCCAAATAGTCTTTTCAAGTTGAATTCTGAAATAATATTTCAGCTTGTGTGAGAGATTACCATGAGTGGATGGGCTGTAAAACTGAAGAATATCTCAGTGAAGAAGCTGGTGATTTGGTGTAATCCTCTCAATGTGTTGTGTCTTTGTGGAACTCTCTTCCCAGAGAGTGATGGGGGATAAGACATTGAATATTCCGAAGACAGATTCTTGACTAAGAATGACGCATTAACGTTGTCAAGGCAAAGGAGGAATGTGTGATTGAGGCACAATCAGATCATCCACAATCTTATCGCATTATGAAGCCATTTTAATCCTTACTCCTGATGCTAGTTTCCACATTTCTGTTGTCTTTAGATACTGAAAAAAATATGACACGTTACTCTTGAACATGAAGACTTTTCCTTTCAGATTATTGTGCACAGCTTTCCATATGTAACTTTTAAATGGGACTCAAAAGCACTCAGGAAAGGTTCATGATGCTGTAGAGAGGTCAGGAGCATAGGACAAAGGGAAAGCCTCTCTTGAAACTGCTTCAGAAATCAGATTGTGTCGAATGGATAACTTTAGCAATGCAGATTCGTGTCAGTTGTTCTTGTGATGTACGTTTCATTGGCAAGGTCAGCATTCTGTTGCCTGTATTTAATTTCTGATCAGAATATGGTGATAAACTCCAGGGGTTCTTGTGGTGCAGGAACACTAACAGGAATGTTACAAAGAGAGAAACGGGGTTATTAACAATTTGATAGTGAAGGGAGAATGATATAGCTTCAAATCCTGTGTGCCCTTGAAGATTGTATTCCTCACTATCTGATGCTCACAAACTATGGAAATAGTGAGACCACATTCTCTGTTTCCAACAATTAAAGTCATAGAGTCATACAGCACACAAACCGGCCTTTCAGCCCAATGCAAATACGCCAGCCAAAAAACACCAAACTACATTATTCCCAGTTACCTGAAGTCTATAACCTACTATTATCTGGCATTTGGCGTTTAAATGCTGCGTTACCGTGTATCTGTGAACTGAGCTTATATGTTCTTCCAATATATGCACGAAATGGTTTCAAGGAAATAGATCTCACAACATCAAACACAAACTCATCAGATCAATAAAATGGCCTCATTGTTTAATAATTATTAGAAAATCGGATTGTCTTTTTAGTTCATTTGGGATTTTAATGGAGGTAGACCAACATTAATTGCCCTTGAGACGTTCCAGTCCAGTTGACGTTGGTCCATCCAAGTGGCTGTTGAGAGGGAGTGCCAGCTGTTCATCTCATGCGCTGGTTTAACTGGGAGTAAATAATACCGATGATGGATGGAGTGTTAAACAAGCCGCCACACTGAGATGAACAGCTCGCAGGGTAACAGACTCTTTGTCAATACGAATATATGGGAAGGAATTTATTAGTCTTCAGAGAAATAACAACCTTACGCGAGAATTCTATATAATAATGAAGCGAAGTATGTTTTTATGTTATTGGCGAAATTAAAATAATGGCGTCAAACAGCTGGAATAATGTTGATGCTGTTGTTGGACGATTCTTTCACTGAGTATGTGAATTATCCTGGATGAGCTCAGAGTTGGATGGGCTGTCCTATGTTGAGTAAGTCCTGATACTCAATGGGATAATGCTTGTTTGTAATCTCGCCACTTACTGAGCACAGTTCGATTTAACGAACCAACATGTCCCATTGGTTGCTGCTTCAGAATATACCAAAGCTTTCATGGCTGCCACCACATGGAATCATGTAATAAAGACAAGGCCCATCGAGTCTGCACCACCCAGTGCTGATGCAAGTGCTTTATAAAGTTTGTGAGGTTACCTTCCTAAACCACATTTTTGACACATATCATGCTCAGGGTTCGAAACAGATTTCACAAATCATCTCTTAGTATCTTCTCTTTCACTTCAAACATATTTCCCCTTGTGTTTGACCCTTTGAGTGCGGGGAATAGCTGCTGTCTGTTCACTCGTCCCATATCTCTCATGCTGTAATACACTTCTGTCAGGTTCTCCCCAAAAACAAATGTCACGGATCTTCATGGTTTGAGTTCTCTCTTGTCTTGTTACATCTTCCAAAATGCAGCATCTCACATATTTCAGTGTGACCGTTTATCAGTCATTGATCTGACAATCCGTTTGTACCCTCTTGTAACCAACACGTTCCTGCTCACTCTGACCCACCCAATTAATCATTGTGTCATCTGCAACATGGTTTATCATTCCCCAACATCCCCTCCATCTCCCACATTCTTATCATCAACATTTATGAATTTCAGAAACAAACCTTGATTTTCTTCCTGTTCTACAGATATTGTTGCACAATTGGGAATTCCAGTCTCTTGTTTTTCCTATTTTGGTGAATTTACAACGTGAATCAGCTGTGGTCTTTTGTGAGGGAGCCACAAATATTATTTTGGACACGGAGATGAATTCTGCTTTTATACTCCACCTCTCTGCCTGTAGTATTCATATGGCTTGGCCATCATTAACCTTGGACTAACTTTTGGCACCTTGCCCTGAAATATTCCCATTTTATTTGGGCCTGCAATTTATTCTTTACAACATTCGCTGCAATAGTCAGAGCTAAAGGAACTTTTTAAGCTGCAGGATGGACACAGGCTTATTTATTAATTTTGTTTGAAAGAGCTAGAGCAATGATGATAAAGATTGAATTAAATTCTGGATTATAAACACACTATAGATGATCAATTCACATTCTCATTTCTACGTTGAATTGGAAGAAAATTAAAAGAACAAATACCCACCGTTCTGAATATTGTGTAAAACGTGATGTCATATTGAAATAATGCATTAAGGAAGATCATGCATCAATTTTCTTTTGAATATTGCGAGGGCATTGTTCAAACAAACAGTGTTCTTGTCTTTTGCTCCTCATTCATTCAACTGATCTTCCCGTGTAATTTGAGGTGAGATCAGACTGACTTCACTTTCAATCGAAGCAAAACTTGACTGAGGGTGGAATCAAGGACCCTGAGCAAAACTGTGATTAATGGGAATTAGAGAACCTTCTGCACTGAGAACGGGAGCAATAGAAAAATCAGTCTCCGCAAGGTATCTTCCAAACTGCATGTCCTGACTAGGGACTCATTTGCTGTTCCTTCACAAGTATTTGTTAAAAATCTTGGAATGCCCCTACAAACAGCTCTGTCTGGATCTGCATCACCACGGATTGAAGAGGTAAAACAGGGCAACTCTGTATCGCTTATTCCAGAGTCATTGGGGATGACAAATAAACTCTGCCCTTGCTAGTGCCTTCCAAAACCCTGGATGAACATATCCTGTTAAAGATACAAAGATATTTTATGTTTTCATCGTTGGATGTAAACTCTCAGAAAGGTAAGACCTTGTTGGATAAGTATGATGCCAGTGACATCAGGAGCATGATAAGACATTGATAACAATTGGGATCATTACTTCAATCAGTTACTTTCAGAGGAATGATCATGTGATGTCATGACCACCGAGTTCAACATTTTCATAATGCATTATGACAGTGTCAACACATTATCGGTATTTAGGGAGTTGTCAGGCATAGAGTTTTTCATTTTTCATTCAAACACCATTACCAAATTCTTGAGCGTCAACAGAAATGGCAGCTTCACTGTTCCCTTTCAGATTAGACAAATATCTACTTTCCAAAAGAGTAACCAAGTTGAAAGTGCAGGAAAACATTTGCAGGTTCTGAGCAGAGAGAAACACAATTAACTTTTTGCCTCCAACATGTGTTTTTCAGAAGAGGATCATATCAGACTCAATATGCTGCCTCTGTTTCTACCTCTAGATCCTGACTCATCTGTGGTGTTTTGTCACTGTTTACTGTTTAGAACATAGAACATAGAACAGTACAGCACAGAACAGGCCCTTCAGCCCACGATGTTGTGCCGACCATTGATCCTCATGTGAGGTAAACCTAATGTAAGAACTCTCAAATTTCTGTGACCATATGCATGTCCAGCAGTCTGTTAAATGTCCCCAATGACCTTGCTTCCACAAAAGCTGCTGGCAACGCATTCCATGCTCTCACAACTCTCTGCGTAAAGAACCTGCCTTTGACATCTCCTCTATACTTTCCACCAACCAGTTTAAATCTATGACCCCTCGTGTTAACAATTTCTGCCCTGGGAAAAGGTTTCTGGCTGTCAACTCTATCTATGCCTCTCATTATCTTGTACACTTCAATTAGGTCCCTTCTCTTCCTTCTTTTTTCAAATAAAAAATGTCCAAGCTCAGTCAACCTCTCTTCATAAGTTAAGCCCTCCATTCCAGGCAGCATCTTGGTAAACCTCCTCTGAACCCTCTCCAAAACATCCACATCTTTCCTATAATTGGGCGACCAGAACTGGACACAGTATTCCAAGTGTGGTCTAACCAAAGTTTTATAGAGCTGCAACAAGATCTCATGGCACTTAAACTCAATCCCCCTGTTAATGTAAACCAAAACACCATATGCTTTCTCAATAACCCTGTCCACCTTGGTGGCAATTTTAAGGGATCTATGTACCTGCACACCAAGATGCTACTGTTCCTCCACACTGCCAAGAATCCTGCCTTTAATCCTGTACTCAACTTTCAAATTCGACCTTCCAAAATGCATCACCTCGCATTTATCCAGGTTGAACTCCATCTGCCACCTCTCAGCCCATCTCTGCATCCTGTCAATGTCACGCTGCAGCCTACAACAGCGCTCTATACTGGCAACGACACCTCCAACCTTTGTGTCGTCTGCAAGCTTGCTAACCCATCCTTTAATCTCCTCATCCAACTCATTAATAAAAATTACAAAGAGTAGAGGCCCAAGAACAGAACCCTGTGGAACACCACTCACCACAAACCTCCAGGCAGAATATTTTCCTTCCACTACCACTCGCCGTCTTCTGTCGACCAGCCAATTTTTTATCAGCTGAATCTCCCTGTATCCCATTCCTCCTGACCTTCTGAACAAGCCTACCATGGGGAACCTTATCAAATGCCTTACTGAAGTCCACATACACAACATCCAACGCTCGACCCTCATCAACCTATCTAGTAACATAGTCCAAGAACTCGAAAAGATTTGTGAGGCATGACCTGCCCTTCATAAAGCCGTGCTGACTACCTTTAATTAAACCATGCTCTTCCAGATGGTCATAAATCCTAACTCTCAGAATCCTTTCTAACACCTTACAGACGACAGACATGAAACTGACTGGTCTGGAATTGCTGGGGATTTCCCTATTTCCTTTCTCAAAGAGAGGAATTACATTTGCTTCCCTCCCGTCCTCCGGTACGACTCCGGTGGAGAGCGAGGATGCAAAGATCTTCACAAGCGGCGAAGCAATCACATTTCTCACTTGCCAGAGCAGCCGAGAACAAATCTGGTCTGGTCCTGGCGACTTGTCAATCTTAATGTTTGACAAAATGTTCAACACATCAGCTTCTTCAATCTCTATCTGATCCAGCATGCTTACCTGCTCCTCAATGGTTTCATTCACTACAAGGTCCTTTTCTTTAGTAAAGACAGAAGTAAAAAAAACATTAAGGCTTCCCCTCCCTCCTCAGACTGTATACACAAGATCCCTATGCTATCCCTGATCGGCCGTACTCTTTATTTGATCATTCTCTTACTCCTCACGTACGTGTAAAATGCCTTTGGATTGTCCCTAATTCTTCCTGCCAAGCCTTTCTCGTGCCCCCTCCTGGCTGTCCTCAGACCATTTCTGAGCTCTTTCCTCACCTGCCTGTAATCCTCTAGAGCTGAGCAAGACCCTTGCTTCCTCCTCCTTACATAAGCTGCCTTCTTTCTTTTGACGTGAAGCTCCTCCACTCTCGTCATCCAAGGTTCCTTTATCTTACCCCTTCTTGCCTATCTCAAAGGAATACATTTATGCATCACTCGCAACAACTGTTCCTTAAACACTCTCCACATGTCTATAGTGCCCTTTCCATGGAACAATTGCTTCCGGCCTATGCTTCCCAACGCACGTCTGATAGTATCATAGTTTCCTTTTCCCCAATTAAATATCCTCCCATTGTGCCTGCTTCTCTCCTTTTCCTTAGCTAAGTACAATGTGAGGCAGTTGTGGTCACTATCACCAAAATGCTCTTCTACCGCAAGATCTGACACCTGCCCCGGCTCATTGCCGAGCACCAAATCCCAAATGGCCTCTCCCCTCGTCGGCCTGTCAACGTACTGAGTTAGGAAACCCTCTGAACACACCTTACAAACCATCTCCCCGAAGGAGGTTCCAATCAATATTGGGAAAGTTAAAGTCACCCGTTAAAACTACCCTACTCCATTCACACTATTCCAAAATCTACAGACCTATGCTTTCTTCAATCTCCCTGCTGCTCTCGGGCGGCGTGTAGTAAACCTCTAATGAGGTGACTGCTCCCTTACTGTTCCTAATTTCCACCCATATTGACTCAGTAGGCAGACCCTCCTCGACAATGGTAACTTCTGTAGCTGTGATCCCCTCTCGATTACTAGTGCTACCCCCCTCTTCTTTTTCCCCCTCCATATTCTTTTTAAATGTTCTAAACCCTGGAACATCCAGCAACCATTCTTGCCCCTGAGAAACCCATGTCTCTGTTATGGACACAACATCATAGCACCAGGCCCCGATCCATGCTCTAAGCTCATCACTTTTATTCACATTTTCCCCAGTATTCCTGAGCACAGTGATTCCGTTTTGGGAGAGAGCGCGGTGAGGGGGTCATGGAGTCTAAGCGGTTATCATGGTTGTTTCTCAGAACCAGGGTCCTGGATTGGGGGAACGGGGGGCGCATGGTGTCTCAGTGTTTAGCACGGCTGTTTCACAGTATCAGGGACACGGTTTGTGGGGGAGGGGGAGGGGCCATGGTGTCTCAGTGGTTAGCACGGCTGTCTCACAGTACCAGGGACACGGGTTGTGGTGGAGGGGGTGGGGGCATGGTGTCTCAGTGGTTAGCACGGCTGTCTCACAGTACCAGGGACACGGTTTGGGGAGAGGGAGAGGGGATGGGGCCATGGTGTCTCAGGGGTTAGCACGGCTGTGTCACAGTACCAGGGTCACGGTTTGTGGGGGAGGGGGAGGGGGCATGGTGTCTCAGTGGTTAGCATGGCTGTTTCACAGTACCAGGGTCACGGTTTGTGGGGGAGGGGGAGGGGGCATGGTGTTTCAGTGGTTAGCACGGCTGTCTCACAGTACCAGGGACCCGGTTTGGGGGAGAGGGAGAGGGGATGGGGGCATGATGTCTCAGTGGTTAGCACGGCTGTCTCACAGTACCAGGGACACGGTTTAGAGGGAGGGGGAGGGGGTATGGTGTCTCAGTGGTTAGCACGGCTGTCTCACAGTACCAGGGACCCGGTTTGGGGGGAAGGGGGTCATGTTGTCTCGTGGTTAGCACGGCTGTCTCACAGTACCAGGGACCCGGTTTGGGAGGAGGGGGAGGGGGCATGGTGTCTCTGTGTTTAGCACGGCTGTCTCACAGTACCAGGGACCCAGTTTGGGGGGTGAGGGGATAGGGGCATGTTGTCTTGGTGGTTAGCACGGCTGTCTCACAGTACCAGGGACACGGTTTGGGGGGTGAGGGGATAGGGGCATGGTGTCTCAGTGGTTAGCACGGCTGTCTCACAGTACCAGGGACACGTTTTGGGGGTGAGGGGATGGGGGCATGGTGTCTCAGTGGTTAGCACGGCTGTCTCACAGTACCAGGGACCCGTTTTGGGGGAGAGGGAGAGGGGATGGGGACATGGTGTCTCAGTGGTTAGCACGGCTGTCTCACAGTACCAGGGACACGGTTTGGGGGAGAGGGTGAGGGGATGGGGACATGGTGTCTCAGTGGTTAGCATGGCTGTGTCATAGTAGCAGGGAGCCATTTTGCTTCCACCCTCAGGACTTTTTGTATTGAATTTTCACATTCTCCCCAGGTCTGCAAGTGTTTCCTCCAGGTGCTCCATGTTCCTCCCACAGTCCAAACAGGTTCAGTCGATTGAACAATCTAAATTACCAATCATGTGCAGCTCGGTGTATTAGCGATGTGAGATGCAGGGATAGATTAGTAGTCGGCTTAGCCATGGGAAATGCAGGAGTAGGGCATGAGGTGGGTCAGGGTGCAATGATTTTCAGAGGGTCAGTGTGGATTAGAAGGGCCTATGTCCCATAAAATAAGGGGAAAAAAAGTAAAATTAAACATTGGAATATACTGGAAACCTGAACCAAAAAGAAACAGAGTGCAGGGGACATGGAACAGGCTTGGCAGCCTGTGTCGAGAGAAAATCAGATTTAACATTTTGAGTCCACTGACCATGCATCAGATCTGAAAGCAGCTGGGAATTAGTCTAATGTCTGTTGGTGGGGTTAGATTAATATACGGGAAAATAGAGAGATACAATATATAAACAAAGGGATTATTCATAATCAGCTAGGATGGAAATAAATGTGACATTATTTTAATTCATTTTTCACCTCCTCCCATATTCCTGAGTTTCATGCACGTGTGGGCACATATCTACGTTCCTGTTTGAAGTGAGTTCTGTGCCCTCTATCTCTTTCCTCAGTGTGGCCATCTTCTTTCCTTTATGAATGAGACATGTTTGATGTTGGCTGGGCCAGAGTTTATTTCTCTTTCCTATTTGCTCTTGAGAAGCTGTTGGGGAACTGCCTTTCTGAACCACTGATACTTCGATGTGCTGTCGGCTGCCAGTGCTCAGGTCTATTTGGTTTCACTTCTTTGAGATCTTGTAGTGTTATAACTGAATGGTTGGCTTGCCCATTTCAAAGGGCATTTGAGAATCTACCATTGCTGAGGGTCTGGAGTAACATGTAGGTCAGACCATTGACGGTAGCCAGTTTCCTTCCCTGAGGGACACTAGTGAGCCAGGGGTTTTTAGATTTAACAACCATTAATGTTTCATTAGATTGTTAATTCCAAACATTTTATTGAATTCAAATTCTATTGTCTGCTGTGGGAGGATTGAAGGCTATGTTTGGGTCATTATCTGGGTCCCTAGATTTATAGTCTGTAGAAAATAACATGAGACTATCACCTCCCCAGTAACTCCATCAGCAATAGCAGTGTTGCTATTATCGTGACTGAGGTAAAGAAAACTGTGCAGTTACGTTGTCAAATACTTCCATGGAGAACAAAGCTGTTAATATTTCAGGTGACAGCGACTATGCAGAGATCCTATGGATTTTCAGCACAGAATAGAAACTGAAGTGAAAAGCATTTTAAACATTGAGTGGATGTGCCTGTCTCCAGCGTTTTGACTTATTCCTGTCGTGGAAAGTCAGTGGAGGTTCTCTGGATGATTTTCTCGGATTTGTGGTGTCAGCTGCTGCGATCATTCAGGGAGATTCGAGTGTCTAGTGTTCCCACTCTGGACAAGGTGTGGGCACTGCATTTATAGAGTGTCTGGGTCTACAGGGAGGAGCAGGATACTGCACTATCTTTTCTGAAATTTCCACAAATATTTCCCAATGACATACTTTTCCAGATGCAAAGTGTGAAGCCAGTTTATTTCAACAATGTGGATATCACAGAGTTGTGAACCCTTCTTCACCATATCCAATAGTCTCACACCAGGGAGAGGACTGTACTCACAATCTCCAACAATGGTTTTGTTCTGGAACATTCGAGGCAGGAGTGGGTGACAAACCCATTATGCCAGAGTGCCATCCCCCCATGTATTCATGAGGTGACAGAGACTATGTCTGTCTTGGTTCTGTCTCCACCGAGGAAGCAACAGAAAATCCTCCAAAAATATCAAGGAGCAGAGTGACTGGGGAAAATGAGGAACTGCAAGAAATTAGAATTATTAAAGTGGAAATACTGGGGAAAACACTCATTGTATTGAAGCTTGGTAAATTCCTGGACCAGATGAGTGATGAATTGAGAGGGTCACAGATTTAGTGCTGGAGAGTTGCGTTTGCTGGATATATCTGCCCGGAGCAGGAACGGACACAGTGGGTCAGTGGTCTCCTTCTGTATTGTCAATTCCATAACTCTATGAGGGAGGTCAAAGTTGGTCAAAGCACTTTATATTATGGAAAGGGTCCTGCAGATTTGAAAGTAGCTACTGTTATCGCAAATATTTAAAACAGGAGAGAGAGGGACAACAGAATATCATCTGCTGGATAAACTGATGTCACTTATGAGGAAAATATTAGATTTTTAAGTCATTAATAACAACTAGATCTTTGGAGAATAATGATATGATTTACAGAGTCAGCCTAGATTCAGAGAAGGGAAAATCGTTTTTGATAAACTAGTAGGAGTTTTTGGAGGATGTAGATTGTGACATCGACAAATGAGAACCAATGGGAATCGTGTATTTGAATTTTCAGAAGGCAATTGACAGGTGAGCAAAGAACATTAGAGTCCTTCTGTAAGGGGTGAATATACTAAATGGATTGAGATTTGGATAATGGGGAGAATACAGAGAGTAAGGTCCTGCTCTGAACTGAAGGTCCTTGCTAATAGGGTATCAAATGTATCAGTTCTTGGAACACAGCTGTTCAAAAGGCAAAGAAATAATTTGAATGTGGGTAACAAATGTAACCGAATGTATTGGTTAGAAGATGAGAGGTTGGCAACTGCAGTTATTAAAAGGCAAGTAATCAGGACAGTGAATGGTATGTTGTCATTCATTATAAAATTATTCAAGTAAAGAAGTAAAGACATCTTCCTGCAGTTGTAGAGTGTTGCTGGGACAGTGTTTGGGGCACTGTTGGCAGAATGTCTCTCCTTTGTAAGGAACGATTTTGTTGCGATCAAGAGTACAAAGGAGTTTCACTAGACTGATTCCTGGATGAGAAAGAGAGTATAAAGGAAATGAGTGTTTAGTCTGTAGCACTGCTAGAGAATAACATTTAAACTTGAGGATTATGGACTAACACTCATTATGTGGAGAAAAAGTCAGTGATTTTGTGAGAAATTGCATTTCCACATGATACATTTTCCCTAATATTTCACGTACCTGTGACGAATCCCCATGTTGGTTGAAATGGAGCTTTAGGCTCTTAATGAACTCTCACCGTCTCAGTGTGCAGTTGTGTGCGACCCTGCACTGTTCATAAATCTGTCAGTAGCCGCAATGTCTTATTCCTGAAAGAGTTAGCCATTCCCATCAGCTTCTGACCTCCACAGGAACACCACTCTGTCTTCTCAGAGATACAAGGTATTATCTTGAGACTTTGCAAAAAAACATCCATTTTCCATTCTCACCTTCAGAATGGTGTCCTTATATTCCGTTGAAACCAGCGTGAGGTGCTGAATGAGCTCCTCATGTTTAACTGTGGAGATGAGCAATGTCTAGCAGGACTGTTACATGAATGTTACTTACAGCACAGTTTAAATGATATCCAGGTCATGCTGCACATAGACACAGACTGCTTCAGCGGCAGAGAGGTGGCAACTTACTCTGAACATTATGCGATCTTCAGAGAACATCTCCCACTTCTGACTGTATGCTCTGTGAAAGATGTTGAAGCAGCTGAAGAAAACTACCTAGAGGATGCCTGCAGAGATGTCCTGTGACTGAGATGGTTGATCCTCACCAAACACAAACATCTTCCCTTGTGCTCTGAATGGCCTCTAACCAATGGGGAGTTTACACATCATTCCCATTACATTCAATTCGGGTTCGGGTTCCTTGATCCCATCCTCAGTTCAATCCTGCTTTGATAGCAAGGCCTGTCACTCTTACCTTGTGTTCATATTTTGATTCATGTCAATAGGTCATGATTTGTGTACACGAGTATTTCCTTCTCCCAGAGGATAGTGACTGTCGCGACTTCTCTAATCCAGAGGGTTAAGGGAGATGGATCACTGAGAATTTTTTTTGGGGGGGGCTGGGGTGCACAATGGATATTTGACGCATCAGAGAGTTGAGGGCTGCAGGAATTGGGCACAAAGGAGGAGTAAGGCATTGAGCAGATCAGTCATGATCTTATTGAAGGAAAAGACAGGCTTAATGGCCTGAATGACTTATTTGTGTTTCTGTTGTTCTCGCATTCGGTTATTGGAAAGTTATTTTCCTGGGAATCCTGTTATTGAAGATTGCAGTCAGGGAGACCAGATGATTTTGTGAGACACCTCTGGGTGAGGTATGGGAGTTGTACACATAATGAATCTGGGTCTGCAACATAATCAACAAATGAACACAGTTCTGCAAAGAGAGGGGAGGAGGATGTTTCACACTGGCATCGACTATTTCTTTTCCCAAGAATATTTTCCAACGCCATACCAAACTGTGTGTGACAGTCTTCAGGCGCTAAGAAAAAGTGAGGACTGCAGATGCTGAAGATTGGAGTCGAGAGTGTAGTGCTGGAAAAGCACAGCAGGCGAGGCAGCATTCAAGGAGCAAGAGAATCGACATTTCGGGAATAAGTCCTTTGTCAGGAATCCTGATGAACAGTTTATGCCCAAAACGTTGATTCTCCTGTTCCTTAAATGCTGTCTGACCTGCTGCGCTTTTCCAGCACTACACTCTCGAGTCTTCAGGCCCTGAATGGTCTGCTCTGTTTCTGTGTACCGGCTTATCGAAGTAAATGACCTCCAAATGCTCTTGTCTGGCAGGTTTGAGGAGCTGTATGTAACATAGGGATGTTGGACTGAGGAGCAGGAGTGGGTAATTAGACACTTTGAGCCTTCTCCAGCTGGTAGTAAGATTATAGCTGATCAGTTTGTGGTGTCAGCCCCAATTTCCTATCTGTAATTCAATGTCATTTACTGTCCAATATCTAATATACAGCTTTGACTAAACGCAAACACCCAGGCACCACAAACTTCTGGGAAAGAGCATTTCCACTCAAACAGTCCTTTGTGAATTTCTCCTCATCCATGTTCAGACTGTGGTTAGAGGGATCACTGTTTTATTTTCTAGTGCTGCTACTCCACTGGTCATTATAAATTTTAAATGTAACCAGGTTGGTGTTATCGCCAATTATATAGATCTCAGACTAGGTCATGTTCTTTGTGAGGGATAAGTCAGTTCTATATCTTACATTTGCAAAATAAATCACCAAATCAAAGATACTCAAAGTAAGATGGAAAGATACATGACAAGCAGTTTGGACAGATATTTACATTAATATTTATCTTTCAATGCATACACCAACACACATTGTGCATACACACAGACACATATACAGGTGCACACACACACCCATACACATGCCTGAAGACAGTCAGAAAAAACTCTGCACAATACCAGCTCGAAAGAGTTTTACAAGAAATAGTTAAATTCAAGACAAAAAGGAAAAACAAAATGAATGGTATTCTGCTTCTGAGTTATTCTGCTCACACAAGCTGCTGGTAATCAGATTCCTTCCTGTGACATTTGGAGTTGGCTGAATTCCCTTTGCTTCAGGCAATGTGGAAATTCCAATGAATCCTCAACAGGAATTCTTCATGAATGGAAAAGATGATTGACAGGTTTTCACCTCTCATAAGTTGCTGTGAGAAGGAAGAAGGAAAGAGAGAGAGAGAGCTGTGGCTTCTCATGCAGGTTTCATTCTCTCGATATTTTAGCTGAAATATGTAATAATGTTCTCTGACCACAATACTGGATCTTGTGAAGCCTCCTTGAACATTCTCAGGATTGTATGACTCCATCCCTGTTACCTGCTCCCTGTAGGAGCAATTTATAAAGTATAATTTGAAGATACGTTTGTACATCTCCTCATAATTTTGTCCAATAAATTCATTTCTTCAAATATCTGTTTTAAAATGAGTACATCGTTCACTGAAATTTGAATCCTTAGTTCTTGTCTCACATAATCGTAGGAAATGTCCATCAGCTACACAACTAACACACTATCCTCAAGATCTTATACGGTTCAGTATGAACATCACTCATTCTCAATCCTGAAGTACTCTGGCCCTGTAGAGGTTTATAAAATGACGAGGGACATGGGAATGGTGACATTGCCTTGTTCGGGGGAATTCAAAACTAGATCAAATAAATTTAAGGTGAGAGGGGAAAGAATTAAAAGAGACAAAAGTGGTAACCTTTTCATGGAGTGTATGGAATAAACTGTCAGAGGAAGTGTTGGAAGCTGGGAGAATTACAGTATTTAAAGCCCAAAGGTTTGGTGCATGAATAAGCAGTGTTCAGTGGGGTAGGGGCCAAATGCTGGCAAATGGGACAAGATTAATTTAGAACATCCAGTCGGCATGGACAAGTTGGACCAAAGTTTCTGTTTCCATGGTGTAAGACAGAATAAGGCCTTCATTCCAGGAAAAAAAAAGTAAAGTGAAACATTTTTACAAAGACTCGAAAACAATTGAGTATATTTACTATTCAGTTTAGGGAATCATAGTTATATCCAATGCATCTAATGTGGCCTCAGGAATGCCGTGTACAGATGCAGTAAAATGTCCTGACAGCCTTTGTATAAAGTAGAGTCATTCCATATATCTTCCTAATCATCGCTACTTCTGCATAATAACTTTGTCTGATGTCTGTACCATAAATCCCTTTGCACACTGAGTTGTGTGACCTCGCGCCATTTAAACAGTTTACTGTTGTTTTACCTTTCTTTCACAGTACAAACCTCAGTAGCCCAGCTTATACTGTTTCTGATGAAGGTTTGCACACTAAACTCCCCTGTCTCTATCCCATTACAGACTCTCTACCTCCACTTGACATCTTATTGAATGATTATCTTGGTGGCTGAGCTAATTGCGCTCCAATACAATCATTCCCCGCATCCAAATCATTGACAGGTTCGAATTAGTTGTTGATCTTGCACTGAGCTCTGAGGTACTACACTAAGTTAAAGTTTTCCAACCTGAAAATAAACATTTATCCCTTATGTCAATTTCCTGGTAGTTACTCAGGGCTCCACGTTCCTTTGTAGCAGTCTAGAAAGGTTGGATGGCCTTCTCCCGTGCTGTGTATTGTACTCAAACGGCTGAATGACTTCATCCTCTCCCTTTATAAATCCTTAGGGGGCACAGAAGTCTCCTCGTGTCTCATTGTACCGATCATGACTGGCTGAATGCGATCTTCCTCTCTCTGTAACAGCCTCGAGGGGTTGAGTGAGAGAACAACGCATTGGGCAGGAGCAGCAGTTGGCCACTCAGCCCCTAGGGTCTGCTGCACCATTCGGAATGTGCATTGTTGACGTGATTGTAACTACACATCCCCTTCCTGTCCGTTCCCAATAAACATGGATTCTCTTGTTCATCAAAGAGCTACGGAACTCAACCTTGAGTGTTTTCAGGAACTCCATCTTCACTGCTCCCTGGGGAAGAGAACACCACAGATCACACAATCCTAAAGAGAAAGGAACATCCCTGTCTCAGTCTGAAATGGGAAGGTCCTTATTCTCAAAATGTGTTCCCCTCAAATCAATCACCACTGTTTCGAAACAACAATTAGGAACAGATATACACCATTCAGTCCCTCAAACCTGTCCGCATTTGCATTAACTGTCTTCAGCCAAATACTTATCAAATGTAGCCTTCACTGAAGTTAAAGGAATTCCAGATACTATAAGCTAACAAGAGTGTAGGAAATAAAAACAGAGAACAATACAGCACAGTACAGCTCTTCAGACCTCAATGTTGTGCCATGTTTTTAGCCTACTTTAAGATAAAACTAAACGACATACCCTTAATTTTACTATTTTCCATGTGCTTTTCCAAGAGTCACCTAACTGTCCCTAATGTATGTGATTCTACTCCCACCGCTGGCAGTGCATTCCACGCACCCACCACTCTCTATGTAAATAAAACCTGTCTTTGACATCTACCAAAACCTTTCTCCAAACCCGTAAAAATTATGCTCACCTCGTAGCAATCATTTTCGCCCTGGGAAGAAGTCTTTGGCTATTTACTCTGTCTGTAACTCTCACCATCTTGTTCAGCTCTATCAAGTTACCTCTCATCCTTCTTTAATCCAATGAGAAAAGCCATAGCTCCCTCAACATTTCTTCATAAGACAAGCCCTCTAGTCCAGGCAGCATCCTGGTAAATCTCCTCTCTCCCCGCTATAAAGCTTCCACATCCTTTCTATAATGAGGCGACCAGAATATTTCAAATGTGGTCTCACCAAGGCTTTATTCACCTGCAGGACAATCTCGCGGCTCTTAAACTCAGTCCCGCTGCAAATGAAAGCCAGCACAACATACGCCTTCTTAACAACCCTATCAACTCGTAGCAACTGAGAGACCTACAGACATGGACCCCAAGATCCGTTTATTCCTCCACACTGCTACGAATCCTACACTTGACCCAGTAATCTGCATTCAAATTCGACTTCAAAAATGAATCCCTTCACAAAATAGGAAATTGGAACAGAATTAGGCCATTTAGCCCCTTGGATCTGCTGAGCCGTTTGATCACGGCCAAAATGTTTCTCAGCCACATTCTTCTGCCTTCACCAACTGACCATTGATTCCCTTATTCATGAAAAACGTACTTATCTCTATCTTAAAGAAACACTGTGTCTGTGTGCGGGCGTGATCATGTGTTTGTGTGTAAGTGTCCATATCTATATATATATGTGTTGTGTGTTTCATGTGTCTATGTATGATTGTATGCATCTCTGTGAAATGATGGCACTGTGGATTTGGGGCTAAATCCATTGAAATTGAGATAAACCCCTACTCCCCTCCTCTCCCTCTACGTCTGTCTCTGTTAAGTTTATAGTCATACAATGCCTCCCTCTGCTGGTCTCCCCATGCCACTGCACAAGTGTCAGTTTTTTTTCTCTCTATCAGAGGACATCAAATACTGTGAATCTCTCACATTGCACGGCTGTTTGGCTTTGAAAATATCTCTGGAGGCACAGAACAGTTTTGTCTGACACCTAGATATATTACCATCACCACTGGGTCAGTTTCAGGACTTTGCAATCCTTTCTCACTTGCACCTTGTGGGGTGAATTATAAAATATTTCAACTTAAAGAACGTGTAATAAATTCATCGCATCACCTTACAAATGGTTTGGTCAGAGTTGCTTGGACGCAGTTACAGTAGAAATACTCTTTAAGGTGTACACTCTGTGTAACGAATAATCTTCAAAGACAAATCACTTCAACATTGCAGAGTGAGCACAGATGTTACTCAGGAGTATTTCCGCTCCTGAATTATGATCCTCCCTATACCCAACTGTATGTGTGTGTACGTGTGCAGATGGTGCTGTCAGTTTGGATGGTGCTATGATCTACCTCCCTCTCCCCAACTCCTAGACTGAATCCCTTATGGTTTTCTCCCTCCACTGCCATCAATGCAGTAGAGTGTGAAGGCCAGCAGAGGCAGGCATTGCATCATTTTAAACACCACAGAGGCTGGCAGATCCGCTGTGCACACGGATACGCACAGAGACACGCAGATACACATAGATATGAATATAGATGCACAGGCACACATAGAGACTGATGGGGACACACAGATACTCAAGCACACAGAGGCAAATACCGATACACTGATGCACGTGCACACACAGATACACAGACATCAGTACAGACACACCAGAAACACTGACAAACTGACGTTTATACTGACATGAAGAATCTGCCAGCATTTATTTTTCACGTGGTGACTTCCTCAATATTTCATTCACTCGTGTGGTGTGTGCTAATATTTCTGTTGATCCGTTGGGATTCCTCTGCATCCTCACTATAGCTTCCACATCTTTCCTATAACAAGGC